>NC_091197.1:4418952-4438952 GCF_040958095.1 Procambarus clarkii | reverse complement strand
CATGACCACCACCCCTGACATGACCACCACCCCTGACATGACCACCACCCCTGACATGACCACCACCCCTGACATGACCACCACCCCTGACATGACCACCACCCCTGACATGACCACCACCCCTGACATCACCACCACCCCTGACATGACCACCACCCCCTGACATCACCACCACCCCCTGACATCACCACCACCCCTGACATGACCACCACCCCTGACATGACCACCACCCCTGACATGACCACCACCCCTGACATCACCACCACCCCTGACATCACCACCACCCCTGACATGACCACCACCCCTGACATGACCACCACCCCTGACATGACCACCACCCCTGACATGACCACCACCCCTGACATCACCACCACCCCTGACATCACCACCACCCCTGACATCACCACCACCCCTGACATCACCACCACCCCTGACATGACCACCACCCCTGACATGACCACCACCCCTGACATGACCACCACCCCTGACATGACCACCACCCCTGACATGACCACCACCCCTGACATGACCACCACCCCTGACATGACCACCACCCCTGACATGACCACCACCCCTGACATGACCACCACCCCTGACATCACCACCACCCCTGACATCACCACCACCCCTGACATCACCACCACCCCTGACATCACTACCACCCCTGACATCACCACCACCCCTGACATCATGCTTGAGCGGACTCTCCCGAGGACACATTTTCCACTATCAACTCTCCATAAAACTGAGCCTTGACCGCAGCCCCTGACTAGCCCCGACACTCTGGTCAAAGCCTCGTGAGCAATAATGGCCTTGATATGTGTAGCTTAAGCGGCAGTGACCACGACGCCGCAGCTTTAACCCTATGGTTGTGAGAGGGTACTTTGTGGCCAATGGTTCGAGAGTGTGGAGATGGTCCAGGTGGTGGTCCAGGTGGTGGTCCAGGTGGTGGTCCAGGTGATGGTCCAGGTGGTGGTCCAGGTGGTGGTCCAGGTGGTGGTCCAGGTGGTGGAGATGGTCCAGGTGGTGGTCCAGGTGATGGTCCAGGTGGTGGTCCAGGTGGTGGTCCAGGTGGTGGAGATGGTCCAGGTGGTGGTCCAGGTGATGGTCCAGGTGGTGGTCCAGGTGGTGGTCCAGGTGGTGGTCCAGGTGATGGTCCAGGTGGTGGTCCAGGTGGTGGTCCAGGTGGTGGAGATGGTCCAGGTGGTGGTCCAGGTGATGGTCCAGGTGGTGGTCCAGGTGGTGGTCCAGGTGGTGGTGATGGTCCAGGTGGTGGTCCAGGTGGTGGAGATGGTCCAGGTGGTGATCCAGGTGATGGTGAAGCAGGTGAACAAAGGTGAAGCAATAGGTGAAACAGCAGGTGAAGCAACAGGTAAAACAGCAGGTGAAGCAACAGGTGAAACAGCAGGTGAAGCAACAGGTGAAACAGCAGGTGAAGCAATAGGTGAAACAGCAAGTTAAGCAACAGGTGAAACAGCAGGTGAAGCAGCAGGTGAAACAGCAGGTGAAGCAACAGGTGAAACAGCAGGTGAAGCAACAGGTGAAACAGCAGGTAAAGCAACAGGTGAAACAGGTGAAGCAACAGGTGAAACAGCAGGTGAAGCAACAGGTGAAACAGAAGGTGAAGCAACAGGTGAAACAGGGTGAAGCAACAGGTGAAACAGCACGTTAAGCAACAGGTGAAACAGCAGGTGAAGCAACAGGTGAAACAGAAGGTGAAGCAACAGGTGAAACAAAGTGAAGCAGCAGGTGAAGCAACAGGTGAAACAGCAGGTAAAGCAACAGGTGAAACAGGTGAAGCAACAGATGAAACAGGTAAAGCAACAGGTGAAACAGCAGGTTAAGTAATAGGTGAAACAGCAGGTGAAACAGAAGGTGAAACAACAGGTGAAACAAAGTGAAGCAACAGGTGAAGCAGCGGGTGAAGCAACAGGTGAAACAGAAGGTGAAGCAACAGGTGAAACAGCAGGTGAAGCAACAGGTGAAACAGAAGGTGAAGCAACAGATGAAACAAAGTGAAGCAACAGGTGAAGCAGCGGGTGAAGCAACAGGTGAAACAGAAGGTGAAGCAACAGGTGAAACAGAAGGTGAAGCAACAGGTGAAGCAACAGGTGAAGCAACAGGTGAAACAGCAGGTGAAGCAACAGGTGAAACAGCAGGTGAAGCAACAGGTGAAACAGCAGGTGAAGCAACAGGTAAAATAGCAGGTGAAGCAACAGGTGAAACAGCAGGTGAAGCAACAGGTGAAACAGCAGGTGAAGCAATAGGTGAAACAGCAAGTGAAGCAACAGGTGAAGCAACATGTGAAACAGGTGAAACAGCAGGTGACGCAACAGGTAAAACAGAAGGTGAAGCAACAGGTGAAACAGGTGAAGCAACAGGTGAAACAGCAGGTGAAGCAACAGGTGAAGCAACAGATGAAACAGCAGGTGAAGCAACAGGTGAAACAGCAGGTGAAGCAACAGGTAAAACAGCAGGTGAAGCAACAGATGAAACAGCAAATGAAGCAACAGGTGAAACAGAAGGTGAAGCAACAGGTGAAACAGAAGGTGAAGCAACAGGTGAAACAGAAGGAGAAGCAACAGGTGAAACAGAAGGTGAAGCAACAGGTGAAACAGGAGAAGCAACAGGTGAAACAGAAGGTGAAGCAACAGGTGAAACAGAAGGTGAAGCAACAGGTGAAACAGAAGGAGAAGCAACAGGTGAAACAGAAGGTGAAGCAACAGGTGAAACAGAAGAAGCAACAGGTGAAACAGCAGGTGAAGCAACAGATGAAACAGCAGGTGAAGCAACAGGTGAAACAGAAGGTGAAGCAACAGGTGAAACAGAAGGTGAAGCAACAGGTGAAACAGAAGGTGAAGCAACAGGTGAAACAGAAGGAGAAGCAACAGGTGAAACAGAAGAAAAAGCAACAGGTGAAACAGAAAAAGAAGCAACAGGTGAAACAGAAGGTGAATGAAACAGAAGGTAAAGCAACAGGTGAAACAGAAGGTGAATGAAACAGAAGGTAAAGCAACAGGTGAAACAGAAGAAACAACAGGTAAAACAGAAGGTGAAGCAACAGGTGAAACAGAAGGAGAAGCAACAGGTGAAACAGCAGGTGAAGCAACAGATGAAACAGCAGGTGAAGCAACAGGTGAAACAGCAGGTGAAGCAACAGGTGAAACAGGAGGTGAAGCAACAGGTGAAACAGCAGGTGAACCAACAGGTGAAACAGAAGGTGAAGCAACAGGTGAAACAGAAGGTGAAGCAACAGGTGAAACAGAAGGTGAAGCAACAGGTGAAACAGAAGGTGAAGCAACAGGTGAAACAGGAGGTGAAGCAGCAGGTGAAGCAACAGGTGAAGCAGCAGGTGAAGCAGCAGGTGAAGCAACAGGTGAAGCAACAGGTGAAGCAACAGGTGAAGCAACAGGTGAAGCAGCAGGTGAAGCAACAGGTGAAGCAGCAGGTGAAGCAGGAGGTGAAGCAACAGACTACACAAGAAGGAAGAAACACAACACGGATGGCGAGTGTGATATTTTCCGCAGGATGAACAAAGATACAGCCTGGGGAAGGGGGGGGGGACTGAGTGAAAGGGGAAATGGGGGAAAGGGAGAATGGGGGGGGGAATGGGGGAAGGTGCCGGGCCAACCAACCACTCGGGCCCCACACAATAGGACCCACACACACGATACACTGACAGTTCAGAGTCAAGCACCAGTACAATGGGTCTAAACAACCGTGCTCTCTCTCTCTCTCTGTCTCTCTCTCTCTCTCTCTCTCTCTCTCTCTCTCTCTCTCTCTCTCTCCCTCTCTCTCTCTCTCACTCTCTCTCTCTCACTCTCTCACTCTCTCGTCTGTCTTTGCCTATCTGTCTCTCACGCTCACCTCTCTCATTGTTGCATTGAATACATTTACCCCAACAAAAGCACATTGCCCAACCCATGAATCATGTCGACAGCAGTTGTGTGGAGGTTACTCAAGACGCTGGCCAAGGAGCTCCAGAAGGACTATGCGGCCCCGGGAGGCCACGACACCTGGCTCTCACTTGCAATAGAGCAAGAGTCTTGCGCAATCACAAGTAGGAATTAATTGCCAGTAATTATCAGTATAGAGCGCTCTCTGCATGACTGCTTTATACAGCACTTGCGGTATGTAGGTAAGGAGCTGGGGTATGAGGGCAATGAGCTGGGGTATGTGGGTAAGGAGCTGGGGCATGAGGGCAAAGAGCTGGGGTATGAGGGCAAGGAGCTGGGGTATGAGGGCAAGGAGCTGGGGTATGAGGACAAGGAGCTGGGGTATGTGACAAGGAGCTGGGGTATAAGAACAAGGAGCTGGGGTGTGAGGACAAGGAGCTGGGGTATAAGAACAAGGAGCTGGGGTATGAGGACAAGGAGCTGGGGTATGAGGACAAGGAGCTGGGGTATGTGGACAGGGAGCTGGGATATGAGAACAGGAAGCTGGGGTATGAGGACAAGGAGCTGGGGTATGTGCACAAGGAGCTGGGGTATGAGGAAGAATTTTGTGATGAGTGTCCAACCCTTGTAAGCCATCGGAGGATCGAACGCCGACCATGCACGAAGCGAAGCCGTCGCTGTCCCGATGGTTCCTTTGCCTCTGGCCAAGGAATTTGCAGACACTGGCAAGTTAACTTGGAGATGCTCTGGCGTACATTTCCGAAGGGAAAAGGAACCTAACCTAACCTTCCAGTTTACAAAAGTAAATTCGATCTTGTTCTCTGAAATGTAGTCGATCGAGAACCAACGACTTCGCCACTGCTCGTTATTTCCGTTACTGGTTTGCGGCCCTGTTCGCGTTTCGTGGGATAAAATTGCGGCAGGTGGACACATCCGCTCCAACCCGTCCTCTCCCACTTGGAACGTCAAATACATTATATATATATATATATATATATATATATATATATATATATATATATATATATATATATATATATATATATATATATATATATATATATATATATATATGACTGAAAACTCACACCCCAGAAGTGACTCGAACCCATACTCCCAGGAGCAACGCAACTGGTAACTACAGGGCGCCTTAATCCTCTTGACCATCACGGCCGGACAAAAGGAAGTGGTAGCCGAAGCTATTTGGACCACTTCCCCGCCGGCAACTCGGATGGTAATCTTGGGCATAGCATTTCACCAAATCACCTCATTCTTTGGGGCACACGTGAGGAACACAAATGCGAACAAGCCTGAATGGTCCCCAGGACTATATGCGACTGAAAACTCACACCCCAGAAGTGACTCGAACCCATACTCCCAGGAGCAACGCAACTGGTAACTACAGGGCGCCTTAATCCGCTTGACCATCACGGCCGGACAAAAGGAAGTGGTAGCCGAAGCTATTTGGACCACTTCCCCGCCGGCAACTCGGATGGTAATCTTGGGCATAGCATTTCACCAAATCACCTCATTCTTTGGGGCACACGTGAGGAACACAAATGCGAACAAGCCTGAATGGTCCCCAGGACTATATGCGACTGAAAACTCACACCCCAGAAGTGACTCGAACCCATACTCCCAGGAGCAACGCAACTGGTAACTACAGGGCGCCTTAATCCGCTTGACCATCACGGCCGGACAAAAGGAAGTGGTAGCCGAAGCTATTTGGACCACTTCCCCGCCGGCAACTCGGATGGTAATCTTGGGCATAGCATTTCACCAAATCACCTCATTCTTTGGGGCACACGTGAGGAACACAAATGCGAACAAGCCTGAATGGTCCCCAGGACTATATGCGACTGAAAACTCACACCCTAGAAGTGACTCGAACCCATACGGGGAAGCGGGGAAGTGGTCCAAATAGCTTCGGCTACCACTTCCTTTTGTCCGGCCGTGATGGTCAAGCGGATTAAGGCGCCCTGTAGTTACCAGTTGCGTTGCTCCTGGGAGTATGGGTTCGAGTCACTTCTGGGGTGTGAGTTTTCAGTCGCATATAGTCCTGGGGACCATTCAGGCTTGTTCGCATATATATATATATATATATATTGTTATGATCTCAGCCTACAGGAGAAACGAGTCTCCCTCCTTGAGAGTTATTCGTCAAGCCTGACCTGATTAGAAGGTCTAGCAAATATTGAGGTGATAACGCATATGTAAAATAGTTGCTTGGATATGTATAACAGTTTGAGATTATGGGCAATGAAGGAGAAAACAGATAAATGACTGGCTAGGAGATGTGGATATTTTGCTGGAGGCGTGAGGCTCGCTTCCGGAGGACCTTGACCTCACTTGAGTGCCAGACATCGCAGGGGGAAGCCGCGCTCCGTTTGAGCTCCCGCCAGAAGGGAACCCCTAGTGATATATCTCGAAGAGAAGAGAAGTGTGCGGACGTACCAGCTGTGGAATCGAGCTGGGAACGTTGTGGTCTCAAGTCCTGGTCGACGAGCAGATATTAAATCGCCCAGAAGCATTATTGTGGGCTGTGTGGAGCGCCCTGACCAGACGCCGTCAGAGGGAAAGCGCCCTCGACCAATTAATCTGTGGTAAGCACGATAAACGCCAGTTCATAGTGATTGCTTGTAGTTGGTCGTGTCCCCAGCGACAGTAGCGATGTTTATTTATAAGTTAGACATATTTTAATAAGGCAGAAAGCCTGAAATAAGAGAGTGGAGAGGGAGGAACACGGAGCGACGTCCGTCCCCTCTGAGCGCTGGCGGACGACTGAGGGAGCCTGGCTCCGGATGGAGGAAGACCCTCCCAGCGAGTGAGGACCGCCGCCAGGCGAGGTGGAGTATGGACCCGCCCAAAACGGGGGAGTCCACTCTCACTGTATGTAGAGGACAGATAGAGGTTTGAGGCAAGCATATTGTGTGGTTATTTTTGTTTATGTGTTAAAGGGGAACATTTTATTGGAACGTCGATGGGTTGCAGGTTTGTCTTTGGGGAAGAAGTTGCTGAGAACTTCGAAGCCAGCAGATGATGTAGCTGATGAGACTCCAAGGTAGTGGAGCAGAGGACCTCGAGCTGTGAGGAGAAGCAGCAGTGAAGAGGAGTGTCACGTGCTTCTGTAGAGGTGGTGTAGCAGCCAAGAGAGCTGTGGAAGAACCTAACAGAAGGGTGAAGCACCGTAGTTGCACAAGGAAACTTCATGATAGCAGCCTGGAGGAGCTGCAGAGGATCCTGATAGTGAAGCCCGGAAGAACCTAAGGATGTTAGGGTTGTGAACTTCCAGAGGTGGAAGGGGAAGTTCTGGTGGATTACTTGTAGGGAGTTGATAGTGTTTGGTTGTCAGTAGCGTGCAAGACGCAGTGAGAGGTGAGTGACTGTTGGCATTCTTATGTCAAGGAGTTTTTATACTGAAGTTTAGAGTTGCAGTCGTAGGCTTGATTACCTACAGATGTATGTGCATGAGGACTGACAGTGATCGATTAATCATTGTTGTGTGTATCAATGAACATTTATACTGATATATGTTATTGCATTCAAATGCTGGTTTTCTATGTATATATTATCTTGCTGATAGTGCAACAGTGTATGTAGGTTTGACCAACTTGAGGAGGTTAATAGTATCAGGTGGTGAACCAGGAGATAGGATACCACTTGATAAGCTGATAATAGAGTTCTGATGGTATTGGAGTGCAACCTGATTGTGATTATCGAGTATAGGATTCATTATTATTATATGTGTGTATGTATCGTGTATGTGCTTTGTCCAGTAAATGTGTCACAATTTGCTGGTGTTTGCCCTTGTCCTAGTGAGGCTTCCCAGGAGGTAGTAAAGAAGGAGAGAGAGAGAGAAAGAACCAAGAACCACTGCTGTGGACAGGGTAGAAGGTAATACTAGTAAGTCATAGGGGATTGAGGAGATCATATCTCATAAGGAGAGAGTGGGGAGTCACAGCGGCTCGAGTGGGTGTGTGCACGTGACAACGAGGCTAAGTGTTGGAGCCGCATCCCCTAAACGTGTGACGTTGAGCCCCTCTCCAAGAGCCAGAAGCGCCAAGGGTGATCTCCTAGTATAAGCACTCTGCCGAGTTGTGGGTTGGGTTGTCCATAGAGAAGGATCAACGACGACAACACCAACCAACCCACAGTCTATAATAAATTGGGGGCCTGTCCGGGAGAGTGAACTGACACACCCACACCCTGTCCAAGAGTGGATTTGTACACCCTTGCTGAAATAGATAAACTGTGTGACCGCAGGTGTATACTCTCTCTCTTGGGAAGACTCACAGGACAAGATGGATAAGGTGCAAGCATTTGTGGAGTCAGGCAAGCCTGAGGACTTGGAAGGTTGCACGAGGGATCAATTGAAACAAATAGCAGAAAAATGTGGCATCAGGTTGAAAGCATCTAAAGTAGCTGGGATGAAGGATGAGATCCTGAGGCAGTTAAGAGCCAAAAATGAAGCGGCAGAACAAGGAGCCCAGAAAGGAGCTGAAAGTGGAAAGGAGGATGATGGGCAGGATGAAGTGAGATCCCAGGGATCGAGTAGGAGCAGCAGGAGTAGCCGCAGTAGTAGGAATAGCCGAAATAGGAGCTTGGAGAGATTCCAGTTAGAGCTCCAGATCCAACAACAGCGTGAGGAGAGACAGTTCCAGCTGGAAAAGATGAAATTGGAACTCCAGATGAAGAATGAAGCCGAGAAAGAAAAAGAGAAAACCAGGCTGGAAGTAGAAAAAGAGAAAACCAGGTTGGAAGTAGAAAAAGAGAGAACAAAACAAATGCAGATAGAAGCGAATAGAACCTTGGCTGAGCAAAGGATTGAACATGGGTTGCCAGAGAGCACCACCCAGGTATCACACCCACCAGATGTTAGGGTTAGGGAGAAGGACATTCCCTTGTTTGTTCCCGAAGAGGCAGAGAGCTTTTTTGAGCACTTTGAAAAAGTAGCCAGCATCAAGGAGTGGCCACAGGGGGAATGGGCCCAGCTGGTCCAGTTAAGATTGACCGGTGCAGCCAGGGAGGCATACACCCAATTGTCACTGGAAGAGTGCCAGGATTATGCCACGGTAAAGAGCAGCATATTGCGCTCGTTTCAGTTAACCCCAGAAGCTTATAGGAAGCGCTTCAGAGAGATGATCAAAGTTGGAGCATGTACATTTGCTGAGACAGCAAGAGATCTGGAAAGACGATTCCAGAAGTGGATTGAGGCTGCTGGAGTTGGATCTTATGCTGACCTGAAGCAACTGATGGTCATGGAGAAGTTCTTGGAGATGATGCATCCCGAAACAAAGTTCAAGATCCAAGAAGCAGGGATAAAGGAGGTGAAAGATGCCGCAGATAGGGCGGATATGATTACTGAAGCGTACAAGAGCTTAAGGGAGAACAGAGTGAGAAGCGAGGCGAGACGCAGCAATAGCAGACCCAGTGGAGTCTGGGGAGGAAGAAGTTTTGGGGGGCAGACAAGCAGACCAGCTAGTTTTAAGCCCCAGGAAGGAAAGTTGCCGAGTCCGCCTGCTGGAGGTAAGCAGGAAAATAAAAGTGTGCAGAGGAGACAAGAGTCCAATGAAGCTCCACAGAGTATGAGTAGTACATCTGGCCCGAGGAACTCCAATACGAGTGGGCAGAGTCAGAGCCACTCGGGGGCGTATAGGAGAGATTTCTCCCAAATGAGATGCTACAAGTGCAACAGATCAGGTCACATGATGCGAGATTGTCGGCAGGGCAAGAGAGTCGTGACCCTGACGACATGTGATCCCCGGAAGAAGTACGTTGATGTACAACAAGACAAACCACAGAAGGTAGATTTGATGAACGAGCGGTATAGGCCGTTCATTAGTAAAGGTTGGGTCGGCATAGAAGGTCAACCCGAGGTGGAGGTTAGTATCCTCAGGGATACTGGAGCCAATCAGAGCTTGATTCTGAGAGGCCTAATAAGAAATGATCGACTGTTAGCTGGCAGTAGGAGGATAAAGGTTCATGGGTTGTTGTCTAAGAGTGACATGCCCGTATGTGCTGTCCAGTTGAAGTCAGATTATTTGTCGGCGGAGGTGATGTTGGGAGTGTGCCCCAACATACCTGTTCCAGGAGTCCAAGTGATCCTGGGGAACGACTTGTGTGGGTCCAAGGTGCTGCCAGAGCTGATAGTAAAAGCTGTGCCGGAGGTGAACCAGAAGGACCGCGGTACAAGTGGAACGCCGGACAAGACAGATCTAGCCAGCATCCTTGAAGATGAGGCAGAGGACAGTCAAGTCATCGTATACCCGGCCTGTGTAGTGACAGAGTCGGACGTAGCCGCCGAGGAAGACATTGGAGATGATATGGCAGTGTCGACTCCACCAAGGGAGGAGGTCAACATGGACATGTCTGGGCTGTTCGACGAAGATCGAGCTCAGAAGAATGAGGATTCGAGGAGACAGGAAGTGAAAATGACCCTACCTGAAAAGTTCAGCGTGAACCGAGCGGACCTGATTAGGGCTCAGAAAGAGGAGTTTATAGATCTAATCAGGGAGGCAAAAGGGGGAAATTCATGTCCGGAGTCCCCCGTGTATTACTACTTGGACGATGATGTACTAATGAGGAAATGGCGACCGGACAAAGCCGGCGCAGATAAGGTATGGTTGGAGAAGCACCAAGTGTTAGTGCCGAAGGAGTTTAGGGCGGCCGTGTTAGAACTAGCCCACTCCGTAGATATGGCAGGGCACTTGGGGGTGAAGAAGACCTTAAATAAGGTGCAGGAGCACTTCTACTGGCCGAACGTATGGAAGGAGGTAAAGAAATATTGTAGGACATGTTTGGCGTGCCAACGTGCAGGTAAGCCGGCTCCGGCTATACCAAAGGCACCCTTAAAGCCCATACCGGCATTTGGCGAGCCTTTTGAGAGAGTCTTGATAGACTGTGTAGGTCCGTTGCCGAGGACCAGAAAAGGCCACGAGTACTTACTGACCATAATGTGCACGGCCACCCGTTTCCCTGAAGCAATCCCCCTGAGAAGAGTGACGTCGAGAGCCGTTCTGGATAGACTACAGAACTACATTGCGTGGGTAGGAATGCCCAAGGTTATCCAGACGGACCAGGGGAGTGTCTTCCAGTCGAAGTTGTTTAGGGAAACTGTGAAAGGATGGAGAGTAGAGCAAGTGCGCTCGTCACCGTATCACCCTCAGTCGCAGGGAGCATTGGAGCGTTTCCATGGAACGCTAAAGAGCTTGTTGAGGATATACTGCGCTGAGGAAGGGAGTAGTTGGGACGAGGCATTACCATCCGTGTTGTTCGCCATCAGGGATGCGGTAGTAGAATCACTCGGATTCACCCCATTTCAACTGGTGTACGGACACTCCGTGAGGAGCCCAGTGGGCGCGCTGAAGGAGCAGCTCACCGTGGATAGGCCTAAGGTGGATGTGGGAAAATATGTGAAGACTTTTAGAGAGCGACTCTCTAGGGCCAGAGATTTGGCCAAGGAAAATTTGAGGACATCCCAGGCAGAGATGGTAAGGTACCACGACAGGAAGGCGAAGGGCAGGAAATTTCAAGAAGGAGATCAGGTGTTAGTCTTGCTACCGGTAAAAGGAAGTATATACGAGTCGAGATTTTGTGGACCATATACCATCCAGAAGGCATTAGGGGATGTGAATTATGTAATCCACATGCCAGATCGTCCGAGGAAGTCACAGGTTTGCCACGTGAACATGATAAAGAGGTACTATGACAGAGATAAGCCTCTAGGCGATGAAGAACCGATGGAAACCCCATTGCAGGCGACGGTGCTGTGTGGAGGAGACGGCAAAGGAATAGAAGAGGAGAACTGTAAGTTAGAGAGGGCCGATGGCGCGAAGATATCAAATACAGAAAGCCTGGCCAAGATAGGTGAGCGTCTGGGTCATTTGGAGGATGACCAACGCCAGGAGCTAGTGGAGATCCTACGGAGGAATAAGTCGTTATTCACGGACGTGCCTAGAAGACACCGCGGAACGGTGCACGAAGTGAATGTGGGGAGTGCTGAGCCCATCAAGCAGCACCCTTACAGAGTTAACCCGGAGAAAGCAGCGGCAATGAGAGCAGAAGTAAAGTATCTGCTAGATAACGACTTGGCAGAGGTTAGCGACAGTGACTGGAGTTCGCCGTGCCTCCTCGTGAAGAAGAGTGACGGCACGTACCGGTTCTGTACCGATTATAGGAAAGTGAATGCACTCACGGTCGCTGACTCGTTTCCGATACCGCGCATTGACGATTGCATATATCGGATTGGGAGTGCACGGTATGTCTCGAAGATAGACCTGTTGAAGGGATACTACCAGATTCCCCTGTCTGAGGAGGCCAAGAGGATCTCAGCGTTCGTGACTCCCGACGGCTTGTACCAATATAAAGTGGTGCTGTTCGGAATGAAGAATAGTGGTAGTTGTTTTCAACGAGTAATGAATCAGGTATTACAAGGCGCGACCGGATGTGCAGTGTACATCGATGATATTGTGGTGTTCGCTGATTCCTGGAAGGATCACGTGGATCGACTTTTAGATTTGTTCGATCGTTTGGAGAAGGCCAACATGACGATCAACTTGGCAAAAAGCGAGTTCGGGAGAGCCCGCCTGGAGTACCTTGGATATATAGTAGGGCAAGGCGAGGTTGCTCCGGTGAGAACAAAGGTGGAGGCCATTGACAACTTCCCGGTGCCCAGGAGTAAGAAAGAATTGTTGAGATACCTCGGTATGATTGGATATTACCGGAAGTTCTGTGAAAATTTCTCCACCATAGCCGCTCCTATGACGAGTTTGCTATCAAAGAGCAAGAAGTGGGAGTGGAATGGAACAGCACAAGAAGCGTTTGAGAAGACCAAAAGACTGTTGACTGGGGCACCCGTACTAGTGTCGCCAGATTTTGAAGCGCCATTTACGTTATTTGTAGATGCCAGTGATATAGGGGCCGGAGCTGTACTGACGCAGCAGAATGATGGAATTTACCGCCCCGTGTCCTTCTTCTCGAAGAAGTTCGTTAAGCACCAGAGGTCGTACAGTACAGTCGAGAAAGAGACTTTGGCCCTGGTGATGGCATTGAAACATTTTGAAGTGTATGTGAGTGGGGGAGGACACCCAGTAACGGTGTATACAGACCATAATCCCCTAGTTTTCCTGAAGAAAATGAAGCATGCAAACCAGAGATTAACCAGATGGTTTTTATCGCTCCAAGAGTATGACCTGGTGATAACGCACATAAGAGGGCGAGACAATGTAGTGGCTGATGCGTTATCTCGAGCCTAGCCACTGGAATAACTCTCAAAAATAAGGGGAGGGGAGTGTTATGATCTCAGCCTACAGGAGAAACGAGTCTCCCTCCTTGAGAGTTATTCGTCAAGCCTGACCTGATTAGAAGGTCTAGCAAATATTGAGGTGATAACGCATATGTAAAATAGTTGCTTGGATATGTATAACAGTTTGAGATTATGGGCAATGAAGGAGAAAACAGATAAATGACTGGCTAGGAGATGTGGACATTTTGCTGGAGGCGTGAGGCTCGCTTCCGGAGGACCTTGACCTCACTTGAGTGCCAGACATCGCAGGGGGAAGCCGCGCTCCGTTTGAGCTCCCGCCAGAAGGGAACCCCTAGTGATATATCTCGAAGAGAAGAGAAGTGTGCGGACGTACCAGCTGTGGAATCGAGCTGGGAACGTTGTGGTCTCAAGTCCTGGTCGACGAGCAGATATTAAATCGCCCAGAAGCATTATTGTGGGCTGTGTGGAGCGCCCTGACCAGACGCCGTCAGAGGGAAAGCGCCCTCGACCAATTAATCTGTGGTAAGCACGATAAACGCCAGTTCATAGTGATTGCTTGTAGTTGGTCGTGTGCCCAGCGACAGTAGCGATGTTTATTTATAAGTTAGACATATTTTAATAAGGCAGAAAGCCTGAAATAAGAGAGTGGAGAGGGAGGAACACGGAGCGACGTCCGTCCCCTCTGAGCGCTGGCGGACGACTGAGGGAGCCTGGCTCCGGATGGAGGAAGACCCTCCCAGCGAGTGAGGACCGCCGCCAGGCGAGGTGGAGTATGGACCCGCCCAAAACGGGGGAGTCCACTCTCACTGTATGTAGAGGACAGATAGAGGTTTGAGGCAAGCATATTGTGTGGTTATTTTTGTTTATGTGTTAAAGGGGAACATTTTATTGGAACGTCGATGGGTTGCAGGTTTGTCTTTGGGGAAGAAGTTGCTGAGAACTTCGAAGCCAGCAGATGATGTAGCTGATGAGACTCCAAGGTAGTGGAGCAGAGGACCTCGAGCTGTGAGGAGAAGCAGCAGTGAAGAGGAGTGTCACGTGCTTCTGTAGAGGTGGTGTAGCAGCCAAGAGAGCTGTGGAAGAACCTAACAGAAGGGTGAAGCACCGTAGTTGCACAAGGAAACTTCATGATAGCAGCCTGGAGGAGCTGCAGAGGATCCTGATAGTGAAGCCCGGAAGAACCTAAGGATGTTAGGGTTGTGAACTTCCAGAGGTGGAAGGGGAAGTTCTGGTGGATTACTTGTAGGGAGTTGATAGTGTTTGGTTGTCAGTAGCGTGCAAGACGCAGTGAGAGGTGAGTGACTGTTGGCATTCTTATGTCAAGGAGTTTTTATACTGAAGTTTAGAGTTGCAGTCGTAGGCTTGATTACCTACAGATGTATGTGCATGAGGACTGACAGTGATCGATTAATCATTGTTGTGTGTATCAATGAACATTTATACTGATATATGTTATTGCATTCAAATGCTGGTTTTCTATGTATATATTATCTTGCTGATAGTGCAACAGTGTATGTAGGTTTGACCAACTTGAGGAGGTTAATAGTATCAGGTGGTGAACCAGGAGATAGGATACCACTTGATAAGCTGATAATAGAGTTCTGATGGTATTGGAGTGCAACCTGATTGTGATTATCGAGTATAGGATTCATTATTATTATATGTGTGTATGTATCGTGTATGTGCTTTGTCCAGTAAATGTGTCACAATTTGCTGGTGTTTGCCCTTGTCCTAGTGAGGCTTCCCAGGAGGTAGTAAAGAAGGAGAGAGAGAGAGAAAGAACCAAGAACCACTGCTGTGGACAGGGTAGAAGGTAATACTAGTAAGTCATAGGGGATTGAGGAGATCATATCTCATAAGGAGAGAGTGGGGAGTCACAGCGGCTCGAGTGGGTGTGTGCACGTGACAACGAGGCTAAGTGTTGGAGCCGCATCCCCTAAACGTGTGACGTTGAGCCCCTCTCCAAGAGCCAGAAGCGCCAAGGGTGATCTCCTAGTATAAGCACTCTGCCGAGTTGTGGGTTGGGTTGTCCATAGAGAAGGATCAACGACGACAACACCAACCAACCCACAGTCTATAATAATATATATATATATATATATATATATATATATATATATATATATATATATATATATATATATATATATATATATATATATATATGTCGTACCTAGTAGCCAGAACGCACTTCTCAGCCTACTATGCAAGGCCCGATTCGCCTAATAAGCCAAGTTTTTCTGAATTAATATATTTTCTCTATTTTTTTCTTATGAAATGATAAAGCTACTCATTTCATTATGTATGAGGTCAATTTTTTTTATTGGAGTTAAAATTAACGTAGATATATGACCGAACCTAACCAACCCTACCTAACCTAACCTAACCTATCTCTATAGGTTAGGTTAGGTTAGGTAGCCGAAAAAGTTAGGTTAGGTTAGGTAGGTTAGGTAGTCGAAAAACAATTAATTCATGAAAACTTGGCTTATTAGGCAAATCGGGCCTTGCATAGTAGGCTGAGAAGTGCGTTCTGGCTACTAGGTACGACATATATATATAAATATATATATATATATATATATATATATATATATATATATATATATATATATATATATATATATATATATATATATATATATATGTATATAAGCAGAAAGACCTGAGAAGGATGGAGGGAAGAATAGGGGCTTTGGATGCTCACGATGCTTTACCTTCTTACAAGGTGCCTGGCTTTGCCCAGACTTACCTATTTCCTCAGGTGTGCTCCCTCCTTCGACAGCCCAAAATTAACGGAATATGACTCACTCCTAAAGTCAATAACTATGAAAGTGTTAAACCTCTCCCAGCAAGATGACCAATGGGACCAAGCAACGTTCCCAGTTAGACTCGGGGGGATAGGTATTCGCAAGGCGACACAGTTAGCATTGCCGGCATTCTTATCCTCGACCAGTGCAACAGGTGAATTAGTGAATGAAATACTACCAGAATACCTGAGGAACTCCATTGGGATTCGTGATCCCAAATTTGTGGAAAGAGCTGGTTAGTGGGACACTCTTGCCAATTCACACCCTAGACCAACTTTTCCAAACGACGGTAAACAGTCCAAATGGGATAGCCCCATAGTGGAGAACATCGCCAAAGCATTGCTGGAGGCAGCTTCTGAGAAGGACAGAGCGCGTCTCCTAGCTGTGCAAGCGCCCCATGCCGGGGACTTCCTGTTGACAGTCCCTAATTCCGCCTTGGGCACCCGCCTGGACCATCGGACCCTATGTATTGGTGTTGCTCTGCGCCTTGCTGCCCCTATCTCCACCGAACACTGGTGTGTTTGTGGCCATGCACGGGCAGACCTATACGGCAGCCATGGTCTCATCTGTCGTAAGACACTGGGAAAGACTGCCAGACATGAAGCAGTCAATGACATCATCAAGAGAAGTTTGGTTACAGCTGGGTGTCCAGCACAAAGGGAACCCCAGTTGTGCAGACCTGACAACAGCCAAAAACGCCCAGATGGAGTCACCCTGCAGCCGTGGAGGGTAGGTAAACAGATCGTATGGGACTACACGTGTGCATCCACATTGGCTGATACCTATCTACCTTACAGCACAGCTGAGGGAGGCGGGGCGGCCCCCTTCAGGGAGACCCAGAAAATCAACAAGTACAGAGACCTAGAACGTTGTTACAGGTTCGTGCCGATAGGCTCTGAGACTCTGGGCGCCTGGGGTAAATGTGCACTTAAGAAATGCATTAAATTAAAAAATTGAACAATTAATTGCAATTAAAAAATGTATAAAAGAAAAACTAGTTCGATTTCAATCAAACTTTTTTGACTAGTTGTATATGAAAAGGGTTTTATCTGGTCTAAGTCTCAGCATCGCAGCATAAATAGGAAGGGAGAAAAAAAAATATTGAATTATGTGTAAAAAAAAAAATCCAAAATGGTAAAAACTTAACATCAACCAAAAGTGTCAACTGAAATCATGTCTATGACTCGGCTATCACAATAGCATATATTAAAAAAATTATAATTAGTTTTATTAAAAAAAATTAAGTTAAATTTTATTTTTTCTTGTTTGTTTATCGGAAGATTTGCATGAAACTTATACACCTGACTGCGCGTCAGCCTATCTGTAAGGGTGCCAATTTTGGAGGAAATTGGTTGATGTCAACCTCAGCCACAGATGGCTGCCCCTCAGACTTTAATATTTTAATGATATATTTTTCAAGTAACATAAACGAGTTGGAACTCTTTCATTTTTATTCAATTTACATGAAACTTACACCTTATATGTAACGTTTATGTCTCTAAAATCTGAAGGAAGCGCTTCTTCCTAAGTTCATTTATTGATTTTATAAATAGCAATAAACATGATATATTTGCATAATTTTTTGGGGGGAACTTTGACTATTTGTATTAGGACAACTAAAGATATTTTGGAAAATCCCTTCCTACAGATCCTTTATTATATGCTAATGTGTCAGAAAAGTGTCATAGAATGATTATATCTGAAAAGGTGAAAGGTTTGAACTCACTTGAAAAGTGTAATATTTGTTGAAAAAAAACAAAAATGTTCCTTTCTATTTAGGCTGCAGTACTGAAACTTGGAACAATTGCAGCCCTTTTCATATACAACTAGTCAAAAAATATTGGTTGACATTGAACAACTTTTAAGAAACTAATCTAAGGGCTTCTATATTAAAGGAGGTGGGCGAGGAACTCATTGGGAAAACTAAAGACTCACAAGCGGCCAGTTTCCTGTTCCAGCGCCTCAGTGTCGTAGTTCAGAGGGGAAATGCGTGCTGTATCCTGGGTACGCACCCGACCTCCGAGGGCCTGGACGAGGTCTTCGAACACTCATTGTTATATTACGGAATTGATCGTTCCGTTAAAAAAATATGACGTATGAGTAAGAATCAAAGCACCGTAATATTAACGTTGTGGGCATCGGCCTCAATTCCTTAGGTGGGTTGCTTGGGTTCGTCCGTTTCTGGCTAGGCAACACGTACTTTAGTTATAGGCTGGAGCTCATTCCGTGTACAGGAGTATATAGGAGTGTACAGGAGTGTACAGGAGTGTACAGGAGTGTACAGGAGTGTACAGGAGTGCACAGGAGTGTACAGGAGTGCACAGGAGTGTACAGGAGTATACAGGAGTGTACAGGAGTGCACAGGAGTATACAGGAGTGTACAGGAGTGCACAGGAGTGTACAGGAGTGCACAGGAGTGCACAGGAGTGTACAGGAGTGCACAGGAGCACACGACCTCTCACTCCTGTTACCTGCCTTTGAGCGTTCCCTTCCCGCAGTTTATCTTCAGCTTTACCTTACTTTATTCATTATTTTACAAAGGAAATGCTACATTTCATTTAGTTAATACAATTCTCAGTAAGCAATATTTCATGGTGAATAACCCTCTCCTGCCTGCCTATCCCCACACAAATATGTCATCAGAAAGTAGCATAATTACTGTAGATTTTAATTTTCCTGCATTTTATGTCACTTTTAACCGTTAAAAATCTCATTAATTGTACTTTATTATCTGTATCATATAATGCTGCAAAAGTGTCTTTAATCATATTTACAAGTACAACCTTTAGCTCACACAAATAAAAGATATATACGTATTATTCTCAATTTCGATACATTGATCATATCTACTATTTAAATTTTAAATTTTGCCCCGAGGGGCGAGTTTATTGGGCAGCGCCACTCATCTTGTGAGTGAACATACCGCCATAGCAGAATGTACAACACTCCCCAATAGGAAGAAAACCCGCTGGGTTGTTCATCCTGTATTGTCCCCTAATATTGAGCATCATCAATCTATCATCACACCTGTCGTCCTGGGTACTCAACGTCATCAACTTATTTTGCCAGCAACATATACCTTTTGAGCGCCTTTTGTGCGCAATAGCATCATGGTCACATTTGTCGAAAGCTTTTGCAAAGTCTGAGTATATTGCATCTGCGTTTTGCTTGTCTTGCATGGCTCCTAAGGCCATGTCATTGTGACCCAGCAACTGTGAGAGGCAGGAGCGCCCTGTTCTGCACCCGAGTTGTCCAGGGTTATGGAGAGCTTGTGATTCCATGTGTATAAGGCATCAATAAATTTACGCTAAATCCTTTGCCTAATTTTGTTTCAAAAGGTAACACATAAGACAGCCTGACTTTAATAGCCAGGTTTGGAGCTCTCCCTTCCGTAAGTTTACACTGGAGAGAGAGAGAGAGAGAGGAGAGAGAGAGAGAGAGAGAGAAGAGAGAGAGAGAGAGAGAGAGAGAGAGAGAGAGAGAGAGAGAGAGAGAGAGAGAGAGAGAGAGAGAGAGAGAGAGAGAGCGAGCAAGAGAGAGCAAGAGAGAGAGAGAGAGAGAGAGAGAGAGAGAGAGCAAGAGAGAGAGAGAGCAAGAGAGAGAGAGAGCAAGAGAGAGAGAGAGAGAGAGAGAGAGAGAGCAAGAGAGAGAGAGAGCAAGAGAGAGAGAGAGCAAGAGAGAGAGAGAGAGAGAGAGAGAGAGAGAGAGAGAGAGAGAGAGAGAGAGAGAGAGAGAGAGAGAGAGAGAGAGAGAGAGAGAGAGAGAGAGAGAGAGAGAGCAAGAAAGAGAGAGAGAAAGAGAGCAAGAGAGAGAGAGAGAGAGAGAAAGAGAGCAAGAGAGAGAGAGAGAGAGAGAGAGAGAGAGAGAGAGAGAGAGAGAGAGAGCAAGAGAGAGAGAGAGAGAGAGAGAGAGAGAGAGAGAGAGAGAGAGAGAGAGAGAGAGAGAGAGAGAGAGAGAGAGAGAGAGAGAGAGCAGAGAGAGAGAGAGCAAGAGAGAGAGAGAGAGAGAGAGAGAGAGAGAGAGAGAGAGAGA
>NC_091197.1:4400708-4415708 GCF_040958095.1 Procambarus clarkii | reverse complement strand
AAGGGAAGAGAGAATACGGACAGCAGACGCGAGGAAGGAGCGCAGGGAGAGAGAAGGAAATCAGAGTACCACAACCCAGAACCCTACAATCCCAGAGGGAAGTGGAGAACCCTCCTCAAACAGTGCAACAGCCACAGGGATTGGGGCACCACCCCCAAATTCTACCCAACAGACACCCAACCTGCCCCATCCCCTGTCAGCCCCCCACTAAGTACCCACCTAGGGCACCCTCCCCCCACCCACCCCCCTCCCCCCACTCACCCCCCTTCTTCCCCTCACCCCTCTCCCCAGGACCTCCCTTCCCCCCCATCCCCCATGCCCTCCCTTCTCCCACATGCCTTCCCGTCTCTCCCACCCCCATGCCCTCCCTTCTCCCCCTCCCCCCTAAGCCCCCCACTCTCCCCCACCCCACCTAAGTCTTCCCCTCTCCCCCACTCCCCTAAACCCTCCCCTCTTCCTCACCCACCTCAGCCCTCCCTTTTCCCCCACGCCCCCCAAGCCCTCCACCCTTTTCTCTCCCCCCAAGCCCCCCCATCTCCCCTATCCCCCACAGCCTCTCCTCCCCCCATGCTTCCCCAACCCTCCCTCTCTTACCCACCCCCTGTACCCTCCCCCTCTTATCCACCCCCTGTACCCTCCCCCTCTTATCCACCCCCTGTACCCTCCCCCTCTTATCCACCCCCTGTACCCTCCCCCTCTCCCCCACCACCCCAAGCCCTCCCTCCTCCACCAATCCCCCCGTGCCAGGTCCCCCCAGCTCCCACTCACCCCAGATCCCAAAGGTCCCCCCCAGAAAAGAAGCAGAAGAGAGTCAGTTTCAGGGTGATGTACTCGAACATAGATGGGATCACAAGCAAGACAAGTGAACTAAGGGAAAGAGCACAAGAAGTTAACCCAGATGTAATTGGACTCACTGAAACAAAACTCTCTGGAATCATAACGAATGCCGTGTTTCCCCAGGAGTATACAGTAATAAGGAAAGAGAGGGAAGGTAGAGGAGGAGGCGGAGTGGCCCTACTCATGAGAAGGGAATGGAGTTTTAAGGAGATGGCCATCCCGGGCTGTGAGGAGTTCAGAGACTACATAGCAGGCACCATAACAATGGGAGGACCAAGAATAGTAGTAGCAGTAATATACAACCCTCCACCAAATGACAGGAGACCCAGTCAAGAGTATGAAAACAACAACAAGGCAGTTAACACTATAATTGAGAGGGCAGCCTTTGCTGCCTGTAGAAATAGATCCCACCTGCTCATCATGGGCGACTTCAATCACGGAAAGATTGACTGGGAGAACAAGGAACCGCATGGAGGCGAGGATACGTGGAGAGCCAAACTATTGGAGGTGGTGACAAGCAACTTTTTAACGCAGCATGTCGGAGAACCCACAAGGATGAGAGGCAATGACGAACCAGCGAGACTCGACCTAGTCTTCACTCTGAACGACTCCGACATAAGAGAAATCGGTTTTGAGGACCCAGTAGGAATGAGCGACCACAGTGTACTGGTGTTTGAGTACTTGATTGAAGAAGGGTTATTGAACTCGAGGAGGGATACCGAAACCAAAAGGTTAGCATACCGAAAGGGAAACTATGAGGGGATAAGAAAATTCCTAACAGATATAGCATGGGAAACAGAGCTCAGGGGAAAGACGGCCCAAGATATGATGGATTACATCACGCAGAAGTGCAAGGACGCAGCAAACAAGTTTGTCCCAGTCCAAAAGGAAAACAGAGAAATGAAGATGAGAAACCCATGGTTTAATCAAAGATGTAGGCTAGCTAAGCAGCAAAGTAAAAGGGCATGGAGAAACTATAGGAATAACAGGACACTGGAGAGCAGAGAAAGATACCAGAATGCCAGGAATGAATATGTCAGGATGAGAAGAGAGGCAGAAAGACAATACGAAAATGACATCGCAAGCAAGGCAAAGACTCAGCCTAAATTGTTGCATAGCCACATTAGGAAAAAAACAACAGTAAAGGAACAGGTTATGAGATTAAGGATAGGGGCGGAAGGATTCACTACAAATGACAAGGAAGTGTGTGAGGAATTGAATAAGAAATTCCAGGAGGTCTTCACCTTAGAACAAGGAGAAATTCCAGAGGTAAGTGAGGGAATAGCTAACCAGGAACCACTGGAAGAGTTTGAGATTACCAGTGGGGAAGTAAGGAAGTGTTTACTAGAGTTGGACGTGACGAAGGCTATAGGCCCAGATGGAATCTCCCCTTGGGTTCTAAAGGAAGGAGCAAGAGAACTGAGCCTACCACTCTCCATAGTGTATAACAAATCACTGGCAACAGGGGAACTGCCAGATATTTGGAAAGCAGCTAACGTAGTCCCGATATACAAGAAAGGGGATAGACAGGAGGCACTGAACTACAGGCCAGTGTCCCTAACCTGCATACCATGCAAGCTGATGGAGAAGATTGTGCGAAAAAAACTAGTGGAGCATCTGGAGCGAAGGAACTTTGTAACACAGCATCAACATGGGTTCAGGGATGGCAGGTCCTGCCTCACAGGGTTACTTGAATTCTACGACCAGGCAACAAAAATAAGGCAAGAAAGAGAAGGGTGGGCAGACTGCATATTTTTGGATTGTCAGAAAGCCTTTGATACAGTGCCACACAAGAGGCTAGTGCGAAAGTTGGAGATGCAGGCTGGAGTGAGAGGGAAGGTACTCCGGTGGATAGAGGAATACCTAAGCAACAGGAGACAACGAGTCTGTGTGAGGGGTGAGGTCTCAGATTGGCGAGACGTCACAAGTGGAGTCCCGCAGGGGTCAGTCCTTGGACCTATACTGTTTCTGGTATATGTAAATGATCTCCCAGAGGGTATAGATTCGTTCCTCTCAATGTTTGCCGACGATGCAAAAATTATGAGGAGGATTGAAACAGAGGATGATAGTAGGAGGCTACAAGATGACCTGGATAGACTGAGTGAATGGTCCAACAAATGGCTGTTGAAGTTCAACCCGAGTAAATGCAAAGTAATGAAACTAGGCAGTGGAAACAGGAGGCCAGGCACAGGATACAGAATAGGAGATGAAGTACTTAATGAAACAGACAGAGAGAAAGATCTAGGAGTTGATATCACACCAAACCTGTCTCCTGAAGCCCACATAAAGAGAATAACGTCTGCGGCATATGCGAGACTGGCTAACATCAGAACGGCGTTCAGGAACCTGTGTAAGGAATCATTCAGAATCTTGTACACCACATATGTAAGACCAATCCTGGAGTATGCGGCCCCAGCATGGAGCCCGTACCTTGTCAAGCACAAGACGAAGCTGGAAAAAGTCCAAAGGTATGCTACTAGACTAGTCCCAGAACTAAGAGGCATGAGTTATGAGGAAAGGCTACGGGAAATGCACCTCACGACACTGGAAGACAGAAGAGTAAGGGGGGACATGATCACAACCTACAAAATCCTCAGGGGAATCGACCGGGTAAACAAGGATGAACTTTTCAACACTGGTGGGACGCGAACAAGGGGACACAGGTGGAAGCTGAGTACCCAAATGAGCCACAGAGACGTTAGAAAGAACTTTTTCAGTGTCAGAGTAGTTAGCAAATGGAATGCATTAGGAAGTGATGTGGTGGAGGCTGACTCCATTCACAGTTTCAAATGTAGATATGATAGAGCCCAATAGGCTCAGGAATCTGTACACCAGTTGATTGACGGTTGAGAGGCGGGACCAAAGAGCCAGAGCTCAACCCCCGCAAGCACAATTAGGTGAGTACACACACACACACACACACACACACACACACATATATATATATATATATATATATATATATATATATATATATATATATATATATATATATATATATATATATATATATAGAAAGATAGATAGATAGATAGATAGATATATAGATAATCTTGCTGCAATCATGCCTTGCTATTCGTGACGTCATACGTCAACATTGGCCGCAGAGAATGCGTCACGTTTTCTAACATGGCACATATGCCGTCAGAGAAAATGGGAGCAAATAAGCGTAGACTGGCACAGATTTCCACATTAATGCCAGCGTCCTCTTGTTGGTTACAAGGATCAATGTCCCCGCGGCCCAGTCTCAGGCCAGGCCTGCTGGTTGGGGGTCTGGTCAACCAGCAGCTAGTCGCAGGGAGATTCCCATACTAGTCTCTGGCAGTAGGTGATACTAATGCTTCTAGTAACAGGAGGAGCCGGTCGGCCGAGCGGACAGCACGCGGGACTTGTGATCCTGTCGTCCTGGGTTCGATCCCAGGCGCCGGCGAGAAACAATGGGCAGAGTTTCTTTCGCCCTATGCCCCTGTTACCTAGCAGTAAAATAGGTACCTGGGTGTTAGTCAGCTGTCACGGGCTGCTACCTGGGGGTGGAGGCCTGGTCCAGGACCGGGCCGTGGGGACACTAAAGCCCCGAAATCATCTCAAGATAAGCTCAAGATAACAATTTAAAAAAAAAATAACCAACATTATCTCCTATAAAAATATTACGAAATTGGTTTTGATAATCCAAAGTTGGGAAAATTTAACGTAAAAGACGTTTACGTTCTTGTAACGTTTTTACGTTACAAGAACGTAAAAACATCTATGCTATGTTCTCTCATAAACCCAATACACCTTCTTGTATATAAATCAATCAATCAATAAATAAATGTATATGCGTGAGCGCTTTCGTGTTCTTCAGCGCATCTGATGAAGTGTTGATGAACACGAGAACGCTCGGGAAGACATTCATCAAATTGATCTGTGGCTCTGATGACGTGTTCAAGAACACGTTCAGTTCTCACACGCACGTTCATCACGTTCTCTATCTCTGGTTCTTTTTGTGTTTATATCATGTTTTGTGATTTGTTATTGCACCTCAGATGCATCTCCCAGTTACTTAGAAGCATCTCCCAGCAACTTAGAAGCATCTCCCAGCAACTTAGAAGCATCTCCCAGCAACTTAGAAGCATCTCCCAGCAACTTAGAAGCATCTCCCAGCAACTTAGAAGCATCTCCCAGCAACTAAGAAGCATCTCCCAGCAACTTAGAAGCATCTCCCAGCAACTAAGATGCATCTCCCAGCAACTAAGAAGCATCTCCCAGCAACTTAGAAGCATCTCCCAGCAACTAAGAAGCATCTCCCAGCAACTAAGATGCATCTCCCAGCAACTAAGAAGCATCTCCCAGCAACTTAGAAGCATCTCCCAGCAACTAAGAAGCATCTCCCAGCAACTAAGAAGCATCTCCCAGCAACTTAGAAGCATCTCCCAGCAACTTAGAAGCATCTCCCAGCAACTAAGGAGCATCTCCCAGCAACTTAGAAGCATCTCCCAGCAACTAAGGAGCATCTCCCAGCAACTAAGAAGCATCTCCCAGCAACTTAGAAGCATCTCCCAGCAACTGAGAAGCATCTCCCAGCAACTAAGATGCATCTCCCAGCAACTAAGATGCATCTCCCAGCAACTAAGAAGCATCTCCCAGCAACTAAGAAGCATCTCCCAGCAACTAAGAAGCATCTCCCAGCAACTAAGAAGCATCTCCCAGCAACTAAGAAGCATCTCCCAGCAACTAAGAAGCATCTCCCAGCAACTAAGGAGCATCTCCCAGCAACTAAGAAGCATCTCCCAGCAACTTAGAAGCATCTCCCAGCAACTTAGAAGCATCTCCCAGCAACTAAGATGCATCTCCCAGCAACTAAGATGCATCTCCCAGCAACTAAGAAGCATCTCCCAGCAACTAAGAAGCATCTCCCAGCAACTAAGAAGCATCTCCCAGCAACTAAGAAGCATCTCCCAGCAACTAAGAAGCATCTCCCAGCAACTAAGAAGCATCTCCCAGCAACTAAGAAGCATCTCCCAGCAACTAAGAAGCATCTCCCAGCAAATAAGAAGCATCTCCCAGCAACTTAGAAGCATCTCCCAGGAACTAAGAAGCATCTCCCAGCAACTAAGAAGCATCTCCCAGCAGCACTCTTAGGAAGAGATTTTCCCAATCCGTCTAATTTTCCCAATCAAGTGGTTAGTGGGAAAACTTAACGCCAATTGCCCTGAATAAACTTTACTAGTAGCAAGGCTGGCAGGGATGTAAATTATATATATATATATATATATATATATATATATATATATATATATATATATATATATATATATATATATATATATATATATATAACTGAAAACTCACACCCCAGAAGTGACTCGAACCCATACTCCCAGAAGCAACGCAACTGGTATGTACAAGACGCCTTAATCCACTTGACCATCACGACCGGACATAATGAGGTGATAGCCGAGGCTATATGAACCACCCCACCGCCGGCACTCGGATAGTTATCTTGGGCATAGCATTTTACCAAATCACCTCATTCTT
Source organism: Procambarus clarkii (assembly GCF_040958095.1). NCBI lineage: Eukaryota > Metazoa > Arthropoda > Malacostraca > Decapoda > Cambaridae > Procambarus > Procambarus clarkii. Next base: position 4,409,354 of record NC_091197.1, on the reverse strand, counting down.
TGGGGCACAAAGATTCTTTGGTGATTTGGGGCATTCTTTGGTGATTTGGTAAAATGCTATGCCCAAGATAACTATCCGAGTGCCGGCGGTGGGGTGGTTCATAAAGCCTCGGCTATCACCTCATTATGTCCGGTCGTGATGGTCAAGTGGATTAAGGCGTCTTGTACATACCAGTTGCGTTGCTTCTGGGAGTATGGGTTCGAGTCACTTCTGGGGTGTGAGTTTTCAGTTGCATATGTCCTGGGGACCATTCAGGCTTGTTCGCATATATATATATATATATATATATATATATATATATATATATATATATATATATATATATATATATATATATATATATATATATGTGTGTGTGATGTGTGGTGCCTGTTGCCTTGCTCCTCACCTCTCTCTTGCCTATTTATTGCCTGTATCACCTCCTTCATCACAATCGACTTGAGAATGGTCCAGGTACGGACCGAAACGTCGTCGTCCCTTCACCTTCTAGTGTGTGGTCTGGTCAACATACTTCAGCCACGTTATTGTGACTCATCGCATGCACTGGTTTATATTAATTAAATGCTCGCTATCGTGATTAACACTGAAGACACAAAACCAGGTCAATACTCACTCTTGTTAATAATACATGCATGTATACTCACTCTCAATAATACATTCAGGTATATATTTCCTATCACGACATCACTCACAACTCAGATTACTTACTCGTCAATATATATCCCAATGTGACGTTATTTCTTCAGCTCCACCATTCCTTCCCCCGTCCCATCCCAAATTCTTATCCTGACCCCATCCCAGTGCTATATAGTCGCGATGGCTTGACGCTTTTTCCTGATAATTCTCTCCAACATTCATGTGAATGGCACCCCAACATTCATCTGGAGGTCCCCCCTAACACCCCTCCCCCAGCATTCACTGCTAGGAGGCATAATTCCACAATTTTCTCAAACTTGGAAAACCACTCTGGATAAACAGACAGGTGGGAAAGATGAACTATGCAGCCCCCTGCCACCCCTACCAGTCAGTGACTGAGGTCTACTGCACTCCACGCCCCAGCTACTGGGGTCTACAGTCAGCCCCCCCCCCTGCCAGCTGGGGCTGACTGATCTTGACCACTACACACTCAGGTAGTGGTCAAGGCGGTGCCCATCACTCTCATCACAGATTCTGCAACTCCTCTGCTCAACTGTTGTTTCCATTCCGAATTGCCATGGATATTTATATCCAAGACGGATTCTTGCTATTACTGATTCTCTCCCGCGGCCATCTCCTCTTCGTCCATAATGATTGGGATTGCCAGCTGCAACTATATTGTACCATCGTACAGATTCACTGGTTTGTGCTTCTATCCTCCTTTCCTCAGCTACCTTATCACGGTGATGTTGCCTGACGAATACCTCTAATTTGTAGTAGAGTCTTGGGTATGAAGTATTCAATATGGTCTCCTTCAGCGCCTTCAGCAGCCAGTACATCTGCTCGTTCATTCCCACAGATTTCAACATGGGAGGGGATCTACAGAAATTTGACGTTCCTTCTTTGATTGGTGAGTACTCTCACAGCTCTCTTGATCTCAGAGAATATCGCAAGATTTACTGCCCGATTTTTATAAGATTTTGTAGCGCAGCTTTAGAACCAGTGGAGATCACTGCGCCATAACAATGGCAGTTAGCTCCGCTTGTGTTGAAGAGGCATAGTTCCCAATACGGGCTTTTCCTTTATTTCCGCGTTGGAAGGCATTATTCCTAATTACCGTGTATGCTGCACCAGCCCTGCCACTGACAGGGTTAGATGACCCATCAGTGTAGATTTGATTTAAGCCATTTCCGGCTTCTTTATAGATTTCCTCCAGATAATTGTGCCTCATTTCTTGAGCGAGCAGCCGCGTTCAACAGCCTGGTTGACCAGTCTAGCAACCAGGAGGACTGGTCGACGACCGGGCCGCGGGGTCGCTAAGCCCCGAAATCACCTCAAGGTAACCGAGCAATATTCAAGACGGGACAGCACCAGTGATTTAAATAGTATTAACATTGCTGTGAGGTCTCTGGATGTGAACGTTCTCATAACCCATCCTATCATTTTCCTGGCCGCCGCTATATTTGCTCGGTTATGTTCGCTAAATGTCGGGTCGTCAGATATCATAATTCCCAGATCTTTTACATGTTGCTTTCCTTCTATGAGTAAGTCATCATGTGTCCTGTATCCTTGTGTTTCGTGTAAGTTCCTCGTTTACACCATACCTCAGTACCTGGAACTTGTCACCGTTAAACATTATGTTATTGTCAGTTGTCCCAATCGAAAGACATTAAATATGTCGGGTTACAGTATTCCTCCACAGCGGCAATATTCATGCTGATTTTTGTATCATCTGCAAAGGATGACACGAAGCTGTGACTAGTATTTTTGTCTATATCAGAGATAAGAATGAGAAATAGCAGCGGTGCAAGGACTGTGGCTTGAGGTACAGAGCTTGACACTGTACTTGGGCTTGATCTTACTTGATTGACCGTCACTCTCTGCATTCTGTTTGACAGAAAGTTGCAAATCCAACGCCCCACTTTACCCGTTATTCTTATTGACCTCATTTTTTATGGGCTATCACTCCATGGTCACAAATGGCCTGACGATGAAACTGAACAAATTCCTGAGCACGATAGACAAAAGTGATCAAAAGTGACGAAGAGTTGAACACGAAAGCGCTCAAGGAATTTTTTGTTAGACAATTTATATTTTTAAAATTTATATTTGCGCAAGTTTTGTGATTCTGCTGCATATATATTAATTTCCATACACACCCCCAGGTACACCCACACCATCAACACACCCAGGTACACCCCCAGGTACACGTTAGGTCGTCGGACACCATTATTCCCAAATCCTTGACATGCTGTTTACCTACTATGGGCACATTCGATTGTGTTTTGTACCCTGTATTATGTTTCAGGTCCTCATTTTTACCGTACCTGAGTACCTGGAATTTATTGCTGTTAAACATCATGTTATTTTCTGCTGCCCAAACGAAAACTTTGTTAATATCTGCTTGTAATTTTTCCATGTCTTCAGCAGAGGTAATTTTCATGCTGATTTTTGTGTCATCTGCAAAGGATGACGCGAAGCTGACTTGTATTTTGATCTATATCTAATATGAGAATAAGGAACAGCAGTGGTGCAAGGACTGTACCTTGAGGTACAGAGCTTTTAACTGCACTTGGACTTGATTTTATTTGATTGACTGGACCATTACTCTTTGTGTTCTGTTCGACAGGAAATTGAGTATCCAACGTCCTACTTTACCAGTTATTCCCATTGACCTCATTTTGTGTGCAATTACTCCATGATCACATTTGTCGAACGCCTTTGCAAAGTCTGTGTATACAACATCTGCATTTTGCTTTTCTTCTAGAGCTTCTGTGATTTTGTCATAGTGGTTGAGTAACTGTGACAGACAGGATCTTCCCGCTCTAAATCCATGTTGTCCTGGGTTGTGTAACTCATTATTTTCCATAAAACTAGAAATTTGATTCCTAATCACTCTTTCAAAAACTTTTATTATGTGTGATGTTAGTGCAACTGGCCTATAATTTTTTGCCAAGGCTTTACTCCCCCCCTTGTGCAAAGGAGCTATATCTGCAAATTTAAGTGCTGCTGGTATCTCCCCTGTATCCAGGCTCTTTCTCCATATTACGCTGAGTGCTCTCGCTACTGGTACTTTACATTTCTTTATGAATATTGAATTCCATGAGTCAGACCCAGGAGCTGAGTGCATGGGCATATTGTCAATTTCTCTTTCAATGTCTTCCGAGTTCGTGTTAATATCCGTTATATTATCTGCAGCTTGAATGTCATTCATAAAGAAGCTGTCTGGGTCATCAACTTTCATGTTGTTTATTGGTGTGCTAAACATAGCCTCATACTGGCTTCTTAGAATTTCACTAATTTCTTTGTTGTCCTCTGTGTACGTACTTTCAGTTGTAATTAACGGTCCAATACTGGTGGAGGTTTTTGATTTTGATTTTGCATATGTGAAAAAATATTTTGGATTTTTCCTTATCTCTTGTATACCTCTCTGTTCCAATTCAATTTCCTCAACCTCGTATGATCGCTTCAACGTTTGTTCTATTTCTTCCATCTCCCTGTTTAGGTTTATTTTCGTTGCTTGTGATAGTCGTGTCTGCCTAAGCATTTCCGTTATTTTTTTCCTTCTCCTGTACAGTCGTCTGCGTTCTCTTTCTAGAGTGGTCCTCTTTCTGCCCCTCCTCACAGGCACGTGCTTCAAGCAGACCTTGTAAGCTTCAGCTGTCAGTTGAGCTATTCCCTGTGTGGGAGTTTTGTCGCTTAAGGCCGTCTCTCATTGAATGGTTGCAAGGTCTATATTTATTTTTCCCAGTCGATCCTCTTATTGTTGAAATTGAATTGATTGAATATTCCTTCTTGCTTGTTGGGTCTCTTAGACCTACTACTGTTATTAATACTAGTTCGCACTTCAATGAGCTTATGGTCTGAGTATGAAGTATCAGAGATTGTAATGTCTCTGATTAGTTCATCATTGTTTGTGAATAACAAGTCTACTGTGTTTTCGTTCCTAGTTGGTTCTGTGATCTGTTGATTGAGCGAGAATTTGTCACAGAATCTCAACAGTTCTCTGACCTGTAGTTGGTTATTTCCCGGGTCATTCCCTGCTATGATATTAGTGTTTACCATTCTCCATCTTAAGACCACCAACCACCACACAAACATTACTTAATGAGCAGCCAATATTGTGTGGAGAAAGTAATGGAGTTGGGACCTAGGTTGAGGCAGCACAGATGAGACCACACAACAACTCCAAACATTACTGTGTGTGGCTCTTAGCGTTCCTCTTGGCCTGGGTACGGCCAGAGATGCTCTCCCACGGTAACGGCGCTCTTAAGTGTGCCGTAAGGTAACTCACAAGCATCTTGGGAGCAGTATATTGTAACATGCCATAGCAAAAGAAAGAGAAAGAGAGAGAGAGAGAGAGAGAGAGAGAGAGAGAGAGAGAGAGAGAGAGAGAGAGAGAGAGAGAGAGAGAGAGAGAGAGAGAGAGAGAGAGAGAGAGAGGGGGGGGGGGGGCACCTGTGTGTCCCACCTCCACCAACCTGAATTATGATATTAATTCTGATTTTAATATTTGTTGATCAGAGACCTGGATTTTAACAAGGGGGAATTTATACGTTAATATTCTAAAGGCCAGGTGTATGCACGGGTAGCGACAAAGGCCAGGTGTATGCACGGGTAGCGACAAAGGCCAGGTGTATGCACGGGTAGCGACAAAGGCCAGGTGTATGCATGATTAGCGACAAAGGCCAGGTGTATGCACGGGTAGCGACAAAGGCCAGGTGTATGCACGGCTAGCAACAAAGGCCAGGTGTATGCACGGAGGGGATGGATGGTACACTATGCTCTGGACACTCAAATAATGGTTCACTGACCTCAACTGACTGAGGTCAGGCCTGCCAGTTAGGGGTCACTAGGTCAAGAGGCGGAGGGTCAACCCACTAGGGCCTCAGAGACCTACTAGCAACACACAAAGGGATCGCGGAGTTTAAGAACATTACTGAATTACTTCAATGACATTCTAAAATGTTACCATACTTGAGGCAATTAGAATTGACGATGTACATGACCGGGACAAGAGAAGAGTACTTACAGAGTGAACTTCACCCGGTATACAGGCCGGTCTCCTGAGGCTTCCCAACGTCTAGAAACAGTCCTACTAAAGTGCCCTTATCCTAACCTACCAGAGGACCCAAAACGGGTCAGTATGTGTCAATTCCGCGAGTCGCTAAAATTTTGGAGTACGACAATTTTTGGCCTTAGGTTAAGTATACGTCAAAATGCGACGTTCTATTAGGAGGACGGGTTGCAACACGAGGTGCTCATGATGTATCCTATCCTTGCCTATTCTATCCTAACCTAATCTATCCTATCCTAACCTATGCAACACCCCTCCCCCTTCATGGTCACACTCAATCCTCACTCTCTCTCGCTCCGTTTCCATCTTTGACACAGCTGTTGATGCTGTGTAAACTGCTGCAGCATCCTTTGATCTCGACTGGTAATCACAAGAGGATTAGTAAAGCCAAAACTTATCTTACTAACATTATTATCTCCTACATTCACCTGACCTGGTCGTAACCTTAACACAATTACTAGGCGTAATTTCTCATTGTCTACTGGTCGACTGGTTGACGCTGCGACCAGACCTGTTCTACTGTTGTGTTGTTACAACCCCAGGGGACACTTCTCCACCCCAGCAATACTCCCACCTCCATAGTAACATTCTCCCACCACAGCTACACTCACCCCCCCCACCACAGCAACACACCCCCCCCACCACAGCAACACCCCCCCCCCCCCCCCCACCACAGCAACACCCCCCCCACCACAGCAACACCCCCCCCCACCACAGCAACACCCCCCCCACCACAGCAACACCCCCCCCCCACCACAGCAACACCCCCCCCCACCACAGCAACACCCCCCCCCACCACAGCTACACTCACCCCCCCCACCACAGCTACACTCACCCCCCCCACCACAGCAACCCCCCCCCCCCCACCACAGCAACACCCCCCCCCCACCACAGCAACACCCCCCCCCACCACAGCAACACCCCCCCCCACCACAGCAACACGCCCCCTTGTTCCTATTATCTTGTGGCTCTGGCATTAATCTGTGAGGGTGAAGCCTCGTCCCTCTTGTAATCTGCTTTACTTGATCTAATATTCATCCTTTACCGCCCTTCCCTCCTTCCTGTACGCTGCTGGTTGTACCCTGGTCCGCTGGCTGGCTGGCTGGCTGGCTGACTGGCTGACTGGCTGGCTGACTGGCTGGCTGGCTGGCTGGCTGGCTGGCTGGCTGGTGGGTTGGTGGTTTGATGGCTGGCTGGCTGGTTGGCTGGCTGGCTGACTGGCTGGCTGGCTGGTGGGTTGGTGGTTTGATGGCTGGCTGGCTGGGTGGCTGGCTGGTGGGTTGGTTTGATGGCTGGCTGGCTGGCTGGCTGGTGGTTAGGTGGTCTGATGGATGGATGGATGGCTGGCTGGCTGGCTGGCTGGTGGTTAGGTGGTCTGATGGATGGCTGGCTGGCTGGCTGGCTGGTGGGTTGGTCTGATGATTGGCTAGCTGGCTGGCTGGCTGGTGGGTTGGTTTGATGGCTGGCTGGCTGGTGGTTAGGTGGTTTGATGGCTGGCTGGCTGGTGGGTTGGTGGTTTGATGGCTGGCTGGCTGGTTAGCTGGCTGGCTGGCTGGCTGGCTGGCTGACTAAATGGTTGACTGGCTGGCTGGTTGGTTGGTTGGCTGGCTGACTGAATGGCTGGCTGGCTGGCTGGCTGGCTGGCTGGCTGACTGAATGGCTGGCTGGCTGGCTGGCTGACTGAATGGCTGGCTGGCTGGCTGACTGAATGGCTGGCTGGCTGGCTGGCTGGATAGCTGGCTGGCTGGCTGGCTGGCTGGCTGGCTGGCTGGCTGGCTGACGGGTGGTTGGCTGGATACTGTTTGGCTGCTGACTGGATGATAATTTGGTGGGTTTTGGTTAATTGACACTATCACAAACTGTCCACAATTGATGCTAAGATAAGACATCTATCCCTCTATTTCAAAACTGGCACCACCTTAGCAACCTTCAGTGCTTCTACCGGAGAATCTATCCAAATAATTTGCTAAAAAAAAAAAAGTTGTCAAGGCACCACCAAGATCTTCCTTACTTCCTCCTAAGACGTCTATAGTGTCAAGGCTAGGAGCCATATATCCATCAGGCTAATCCTTTACCCATCCACCACAATCTCCATGACTGCCCCCCCCCCTATCCTCTCCCCTTCTCACCAGTCACAAGGCGCCTCACAGGCCAGGCAGTAACCACGGCTACCTCCCTTGCAACACAGCCTATAAGACTCCCTTCACGTCCAGCCAATATATATATATATATATATATATATATATATATATATATATATATATATATATATATATATATATATATATATATATATATATATATATTCCCTGGTTGCCTCTTTCAGGCGACGAGAGAAGCCACAGCACATGTATCTCTCCGGGAAAAATGGCTAAACTGAAAAATTCAGGGACATGAAATTTGCAAAGTTACAACACCCGCTCGTCCGTCTTGCTCAAGATCTCAATTTACTTCTAAACCGACGACGAGACTTGGCCGACGTGATGGCAAACATGCTGCAACGAACAGGCTGGGACAGGCTGGGACAGGCTGAAACGGACTTTATTAGGATGAACAGACTTTAACAGGTTGGAATAGCTTGGGACAGGGTGAGACTGGTTGAAATGGACTGACAGGATGAAAGAAGTTGGGATAGGCTAGTAAAGGTTGAAACAGGCTGGGACACACTAGGAAAGGCTGGGACACACTAGGAAAGGCTGGGACACACTAGGAAAGGCTGGGACACACTAGGAAAGGCTGGGACACACTAGGAAAGGCTGGGACACACTAGGAAAGGCTGGGACACACTAGGAAAGGCTGGGACACACTAGGAAAGGCTGGGACACACTAGGAAAGGCTGGGACACACTAGGAAAGGTTGGAACAAGCTGGAAAAGGCTGGTAAACAGACATTCTTTTTACAATAAAATAACAAAGAATACCTGGATGGTGTTT
>NC_091197.1:4329654-4400208 GCF_040958095.1 Procambarus clarkii | reverse complement strand
GCTGATACCTGGTTGATGCGGTTCTGGGAGTTCTTCTACTCCCCAAGCCCGGCCCGAGGACAGGCTCGACTTGTGAGAGTTTGGTTCACCAGGCTGTTGCTTGGAGCGGCCCGCAGGCCCACATACCCACCACAGCCCGGCTGATCCGGAACTTCTCATAGAAAACCGTCCAGTTTTCATTTGAAGATGTCCTCGGTTGTTCCGGCAATATTTCTTATAAGTCGCTGGAGGACGTTGAAAACCGCGGACCTCTGATGTTTATACAGTGTTCTCTGATTGTGCCTAAGGCACCTCTGCTCTTCACTGGTTCTATTCTGCATTTCCTTCCATATCGTTCACTCCAATATGTTGTTATTTTACTGTGCAGATTTGGGACCTGGCCCTCCAGTATTTTCCAGGTGTATATTACTTGATATCTCTCTCGTCTCCTTTCTAGTGAGTACATTTGGAGAGCTTTGAGAGGATCCCAATAATTTAGGTGCTTTATCTCGTCTATGCGTGCCGTATATGTTCTCTGTATTCCCTTTATTTCAGCAATCTCTCCTGCTCTGAAGGGGGAAGTGAGTACTGAGCAGTACTCAAGACGGGACAACACAAGTGATTTTAAGAGTACAACCATTGTGATGGGATCTCTGGATTTGAAAGTTCTCGTAATCCATCCTATCATTTTTCTGGCTGCCGCAATATTTGCTTGGTTATGCTCCCTAAACGTTAGGTCGTCAGACATCATGATTCCCAAATCCTTGACATGCTGTTTTCCTACTATGGGCAGATTCGATTGCGATTTGTACCCTGTATTTTGTTTCAGCTCCTCAATTTTGCCGTATCTGAGTGTCTGGAATTTATCACTGTTAAACAACATGTTATTTTCTGCTGCCCAGTCGAAAACTTTGTTAATATCTATTTGTAATTTTTCAATGTGTTCAGCAGAGGTAATTTTCATGCTGATTTTTGTATCATCTGTAAAGGATGACACGGAGTTGTTACTTGTATTTTTGTCTATATCTGATATGAGAATAAGGAACAGCAGTGGTGCAAGGACTGTACCTTGAGGTACAGAGCTTTTAACTGCGCTCGGACTCTATATAGAACCCTTTGTGTTCTGTTCGACAGGAAATTAAGTATCCAGCGTCCTACTTTACCAGTTATACCCATTGACCTCATTTTGTGTGCAATCACTCCATGGTCACATTTGTCGAATGCCTTTGCAAAGTCTGTGTATACAACATCTGCATTCTGTTTTTCTTCTAGTGCCTCAGTGATTTTGTCCTAGTGGTCAAGTAGCTGTAAGAGGCATGATCTTCCCGCACTGAATCCATGTTGGCCTGGATTGTGGAGGTCATTGGTTTCCATGAATCTAGTGACCTGACTCCTGATCACTCTCTCAAATACTTTTATTATGTGGGACGTTAGTGCAACTGGTCTATAATTCTTTGCCAATGCTTTGCTACCACCCTTGTGTAGAGGGGCAATGTCTGCTGCTTTAAGTGCATCTGGTATCTCCCCCGTGTCCAAGCTCTTCCTCCACACTATACTGAGTGCCTGTGCTACTGGCACTTTGCATTTCTTTATGAATATTGAATTCCATGAGTCTGGACCCGGGGTGCATGGACATATTGTAAATTTCTCTGGAGGAGAAAATATCTCTGGGCTGCTGGAGGAGGGCTGCTGGAGGAGGGCTGCTGGGGGAGGGCTGCTGGAGGAGGGCTGCTGGAGGAGGGCTGCTGGGGGAGGGTTGATGGGCTTTTGTCCTATCGTGGCTGAGTAGGTTAAGGCAGGTATCTGGTGTTCACCAGAACGCTGGTTCAAGTCACCTCATTGTCTCGATATAATTTCTGGGGCAAATCACATCAGTGTGATTTTTTGTTATCTGGAGGGATTAGTGAGGAGAAGAGAAGGGTCTGGAAGGATTAGTGAGGAGAAGAGAAGGGTCTGGAAGGATTAGTGAGGGGAAGCGAAGGATCTGGAGGGATTAGGTGAACAAAGGGGGTACCTTGCCTTGAGGTTACCCTGAGAGCTGAGTGGTGAAGATTAAACCACCCAAGAGGTGGCACGGGCATGAATAGCCCGTAAACCTTGAGAGGATTTCGGGGCTTAGCGTCCTTGAGGCCCGGTCATCGACCAGGCCTCCTAGTTGCTGGGTTGGACGCGGCTTCTTGCAGCCTGGTTGTTCAAGTATCCTTTGGAGGTGCTTATCCAGTTCTCTCTTGAACACTGTGAGTGGTCGGCCAGTTATGCCCTTATGTGTAGTGGAAGCGTGTTGAACAGTCTCGGCCTCTGATGTTGATAGAGTTCTCTCTCAGAGTACCTGTTGCACCTCTGCTCTTCAACGGGGGTATTCTGCACATCCTGCCATGCCTCCTGGTCTCATGTGATGTTATTTCTGTGTGCAGGTTTGGGACCAGCCCCTCTACTATTTTCCATGTATAAATTATTATGTATCTATCCCGCCTGCGCTCAAGAGAATACAGATTTAGGCTCTTTAGTCGGTCCCAATAGTTTAGATGTTTTACTGAGTGGATTCTACCAGTAAAGGATCTCTGCACGCTTTCCAGGTCAGCAATTTCTCCAGCTTTGAAAGGAGCTGTCATTGTGCAGCAGTACTCCACTCTAGAGAGCACTAGCGTTTTGAAAAGTATCATCATTGGTATAGCATCTCTAGTGTGAAAGGTTCTTGTTATCCAACCTGTCATTTTTCTTGCAGTTGTGACGGCTACTTTATTGTGTTCTTTAAAGGTAAGGTCTTCCGACATGAGTACACCCAGGTCCTTTACATTGCCTTTTCGTTCTGTTATGATTTGCCTGAGTTTTGTACGTAGTTTCCGTTTTTATATTTTCATTTTTTCCATAGCGCATGAGCTGGAACTTATCTTCGTTAAACACCATATTATTGTCTATAGCCCATAGAAAGACCTGATCTACATCTGATTGGAGGATTGCCGTGTTTTCTACTCTCATAAAAATCCTAGTGTCATCAGCAAAGGATGATACAGTACTATAGATTGTGTTCTTGTCTATGTCCGATATGAGGATGAGAAAAAGTACTGGAGCAAGCACAGTATCTTGGGGGACTGAGCTCTTCACGGTTGATGGACCAAATTTTATTTTGTTGACTATTACACATTGGGTTCTATTAGTCAGAAAATTGTAGACCTATCTGCCTATTTTTCCGGTAATTCCTTTTTGCACGCATTTTATGTGCAATAACTCCATGGTCACATTTGTCGAAAGTTTTTGCGAAATCTGTGTAAATTACATCAGCGTTTTGTTTGTCTTCCATGGCATCTAATGCCATGTCATAGTGGTCCAGCAACTGCGACAGGCAAGAGCGCCCTGTTCTGAAACCATGTTGTCCGGGGTTATGGAGATGCTGTGATTCTATGTATTTTGTGATCTTACTTCTTAGCACTCTCTCAAAGATTTTTATGATGTGCGATGTTTCTCCGAACAGTCTCCGTGGTGTAGTGGTAAGACCCTCGCCTGGCGTTCCGCGAGTGCTATGTCATGGGTTCGTATCCTGGCCGGGGAGGATTTACTGGGCGCAATTCCTTAACTGTAGCCTCTGTTTAACGCAACAGTAAAATGTGTACTTGGATGAAAAAACGATTCTTCGCGGCAGGGGATCGTATTCCAGGGACCTGCCCGAAACGCTACGCGTACTAGTGGCTGTACAAGAATGTAACAACTCTTGTATATATCTCAAAAAAAAAAAGTTAGTGCTATCGGTCTGTAATTTTTTATCTCTGTCTTATTTCCTCCTTTATGGAGTGGTGCTATCTCTGCTGTTTTAGTATGTCAGGGATAACGCCAGTATCTAGGCTTTGTCTCCAATGGATGTGAAGGGCCTGCGATAGTGCTTTTTTTACAGTTCTTGATGAATATGGAGTTCCAAGAATCAGGGCCTGGCGCAGAGTGCATAGGCATACTGTCTATGGCTTCTTCAAAATCCAGTGGGGACAGGGCGACGTCTGATATATGATTTGATGTTGGTATCATATCCATGAAAAATTCATTTGGATTATCAATCTTCAGCGTGTTGAATCGCGCTGAAAACAGTTATATTGATCCCTCAGCATTTCGCTCATTTCTTTGTTGTCATCAGTAAACGTTCCATCTCCCTTTCGCAGGGGCCCGATACTAGATGTGGGTTTTTTATCTTGATTTTACATAGGAGAAAAAATATTTCGGTTTTCTCTCTATTTCACTGATGGCCTTTTGCTCGCTTTGACTCTCCTGGTTTTTGTATGATTCTTGTAGCTTTAGTTTACTAGTTTATATTTCTCTACCTAACCTTCGTCGTTCTTGAGATAGGGTGCGACTCTCTAGTTGTTCTGGCTTTTTTTTCAGGGATATTCCTGCGCGGGCCCTAAGCCTCTGGCTGTCCCACTAAGTGTTACTTGTTTCTGTTTTACTTGGGAGGAGTATGAGTATTTATGACTCGTATGGTCGTTTCAGTAAGATTTTGCCCCACGTGTTTAACAACTTCTGCTTTGTTCAATCTAAGTTGAAATCTTATTGGATTTGTAACTGTGCAAATGTGTTAGATTAAAATTAAAATTGAAATAAGTTTATTGAGGTAAAATACACACAAAGGGATGAGGTAGCTCAAGCTATTCTCACCCCGTTCAGTACATCGTGTTAATACATACATCTTCTTGAGGTTATCTTGTGATGATTTCGGGGCTTTTTAGTGTCCCCGCGGCCCGGTCTTCGACCAGGCCTCCACCCCCAGGAAGCAGCCCGTGACAGCTGACTAACACCGAGGTACCTATTTTACTGCTAGGTAACAGGGGCATAGGGTGAAAGAAACTCTGCCCATTGTTTCTCGCCGGCGCCTGGGATCGAACCCAGGACCACAGGATCACAAGTCCTACATAGACACACATCAGAAGCAATAAACGTATTACCGAACATTCTGAGAGATAAACATAGACATTTCCTCCTTTACACAAGTAATGTGTTAGATAATGCTCCAGTGGTCTGTCGGGCATTTTTCCACAGTGCAGTTGTTCCGTGATTCGTTTTCTTCACCAATAGAGGGAACGGCGTTCCCGTTCCAATCTGCATCTCTTCCTCTTTTTTTTCTTAGGGTTTGAGCATATTTCTTGGGAAACTGAGCTTATTTTTGCAGGCACTGGTTAAGGTTTGCATTTTCTAGTTCTTTTTCCCAGGTTATTTCTGTGAGATCTGGGTTTATTTGCTCCCAGTTAATCCGTTTACTATTGAAATTGAATTTGCTTAACTCTCCTTCCCTGGGGCTCGGGACTGGCTGAGAAGGTCTACTCCCCCATGCTTGTCAGAACTTCAATTAGGTTGTGATCTGAGTAACAGGTATTTGTAATCATTGTTCCAGATCAATTCATCATTATTAGTGAAAATGAGGTCCAACGTGTTCTCCTATCTAGTCGATTTGGCTATTTGCTGGTTTAAGGCAAACCTGTCGCACATCCGTAGCAGGCCATTTGCATGTGGCTGTTCATTTAGGTTACTTCCTGGAATTCTCTCTGATATAACTGCATAAGCTATGGTCTTCCATTTCAGGTGCCGTAGGTTAAAGTCCCTAAGCAGGATGATGTTCGGGGCTGGATTTGTGGGATTTTTTAAGCAGTGTTCTATTTTCATTAGTTGGTCTTTAAACTGCTGAGGGTTTGCCTCGGGTGACTTATATACAAGGACAATAACTACATTTAGGATCTCTATTTTGATTATCAGCACTTCCACCACATCATTTGTAGTGTTTAGCAGCTCAGTACAGATGAGTGTGTCCTTGATGTAGAGGCTGACCCCACCCTGTAGCCGGTGTTTCCTGTCACATGTGAAAACATTGTACTCTGAGATCCATATTTCACCATCATGGTAGTCCTTTGTGTGAGTTTCCGTTACGGCTGCAAACACTGCATTTGCCTCATGTAAGAGGCCATCTATGAAGTGAACTTTGTTACATTTGCGTGTTTTTATACCCTGAATGTTGGCAAATAAAAATGATGTTATGTTTGTGGAAGTGTTGGATGCAGTCAGTCTGGTGTTGACAAAGGCTTTAACAAAGCCGAAACGTTCACCTCATTTCATATTTCTCTGTGGATTTTCCGCATATATATATATATATATATATATATATATATATATATATATGCAAAAACTGTAACTCAAAACATCTTTCTCAATCGGTAATACACTCAATCATTCAACTTTTAATTCGGCTTCAGTGAATCAATTCGCGGCTCCAAATTCCCCGTCTCCACAGCGGGTCTGGCACCAATTTGTCGCCAATTAATATTTTGCGCCAGTTTGGTGTCCCCGGCGGTACTAACGAGCCGCTCTTAGTCCAGGTCAGAGGTCAGGAGGTCTAGGTCAGAGGTCAGGTCTAGGTCAGCGGTCAGGAGGTGTAGGTCAGAGGTCAGGTCTAGATCAGAGGTCAGGTCTAGGTCTGCGGTCAGGAGGTCTAGGTCAGAGGTCAGGAGGTCTAGGTCAGAGGTCAGGTTTAGATCAGAGGTCAGGTCTAGGTCAGGTCAGGTCTAGGTCAGCGGTCAGGTGTAGGTCAGAGGTCAGGTCTAGGTCAGCGGTCAGGAGGTCTAGGTCAGAGGTCAGGTCTAGGTCAGCGGTCAGGAGGTCTAGGTCAGCGGTCAGGTGTAGGTCAGAGGTCAGGTCTAGATCAGAGGTCAGGTCTAGGTCTGTGGTCAGGAGGTCTAGGTCAGAGGTCAGGAGGTCTAGGTCAGAGGTCAGGTCTAGGTCAGCGGTCAGGAGGTCTAGGTCAGAGGTCAGGTCTAGGTCAGCGGTCAGGAGGTCTAGGTCAGAGGTCAGGAGGTCTAGGTCAGAGGTCAGGTCTAGGTCAGCGGTCAGGTCTAGGTCAGAGGTCAGGAGGTCTAGGTCAGGGGGTCTAGGTCAGAGGTCAGGTGTAGGTCAGAGGTCAGGTGTAGGTCAGAGGTCAGGAGGTCTAGGTCAGAGGTCAGGAGGTCTAGATCAGAGGTCAGGAGGTCTAGATCAAAGGTCAGGAGGTGTAGGTCAGAGGTCAGGTCTAGATCAGAGGTCAGGTCTAGGTCTGCGGTCAGGAGGTCTAGGTCAGAGGTCAGGAGGTCTAGGTCAGAGGTCAGGTCTAGGTCAGCGGTCAGGAGGTCTAGGTCAGAGGTCAGGTCTAGGTCAGCGGTCAGGAGGTCTAGGTCTAGGTCTACTAGGTAGTAGTGTAAACCGGGCCAATGACCGGCAATTTTGATTTTTTCCCATGCCGGTCATTGGCCCCTGGGTTTTTCGAACTTTTTTTCCAATGCCGGTCATTGGCCCCTGGGTTTTACAAACTTTTTTTCTCCATGCCCGTCATTGGCCCCTGGGTTTTTCGAACTTTTTTTCCAATGCCGGTCATTGGCCCCTGGGTTTTTCGAACTTTCAAGGGGGGTCAGGGGTCAGGTATAGGTCAGAGGTCAGGAGGTGTAGGTCAGAGGTCAGGAGGTCTAGGTCAGAGGTCAGGAGGTCTAGATCAGAGGTCAGGAGGTGAGGGTCAGAGGTCAGAAGGTGGAGGTCAGAGGTCAGGAGGTGTAGGTCAGAGGTCAGGAGGTCTAGGTCAGAGGTTTAGGTCAGAGGTCAGGAGGTCTAGGTCAGAGGTCAAGAGGTCTAGGTCAGGGTCAGGAGGTCTAGGTCAGAGGTCAGGAGGTCTAGATCAGAGATCAGGAGGTCTAGGTCAGTGGTCAGGAGGTCTAGATCAGAGGTCAGGAGGTCTAGGTCAGAGGTCAGGAGGTCCAGGTCATAGGTCAAGAAGTGAATTACAAGGTGAAGAGGGCAGGCCCAAGCCTGACCCTGCCACTGTGCCCAGGCAACGCACCCTACACACCAGGAAAACAACACAGCTGGGTTGCAACTCTCTCCTTGCCAGCTCGGCATAAATATTGCACACGTCTTTCCTTGCCGCGCCTGTCAAGGAGAGTTTCTCCTGCCGGACTTGGCACGACGGAAGCAAAATTATATCCGTGTCAACTGGCAACCCCGTGTCAGTGTCACTGACAGCGTAGCAGGGACTTCAAGACATCATATCGTATTATCGTTATTGAAGGTATTGTAACTTCCCTTCCCTCCCCCCCCCCCGCCACGACACCTCCTGAACCCTCCTCCCCCCATCCCCAGATGACCTCCCCCTCCCCCCAACACACTGGTGGGGAAAGTCCTCCCCAATACACACCTTGGACACTCCGAGGGGAAGAGAGACCAGAGGCAAGCTGCTGCTATTGCTCACCCCTTGACACCCGTCAAATTAGCAGCGGTGTCCCCTCACCACAAGCGTACGAACCTGGCCGACCCACCCACGCATCGAGGGGTGATGCCTATACTATGGCGAGACACCGTTGATATTGCGACGTTCTAAGGCCCGGAGAGCGTCACAAAAGTGGTGCGTTATGTTGGGGTCCAACCTGTCCTCACACTTAATGCACCGCACTTTTCACGTCATCGACCATCGCGTCAGAAATGCTATGCTTTATTGAAACTCAATACACCGTAAAAATGACGCGACATAGAAGCAATGAGCAAGGGCTTATGGTCCAATAAAAACCCTTTCAAATCTTACGCTTCTCAAACTAAGGTCCAGCAGACTTAATGACCCAATTAAATATTAATGAGGGTGTATAAAGCTTAAGTGGCATACAGTAGTAAACCGGCCAAGCTTCCTAGGAGGACTCATAGGAGGACTCCTGGGAGGACTCTAGGTATACCTGGTTGATGGGGTTCTGGGAGTTCTACTCCCCAAGCCCGGCCCGAGGCCAGGATTGACTTGTGAGAGTTTGGTCCACCAGGCTGTTTTTTTTTTTTTATTTTTTTTTTATTAACATATTAGGTACATCTGCATTAGTGTAGCTACCCTAGACTATATGAAGTGGAGTACAGTGTGTCAAAAAGAAGCTAACTAGGTGATGCTAAAAAATCCCCATCACACAGGATGGTTAGTCATACAGAGGCATGTGATAAGCGGTCTGCACTGGCAGACTCCGGATGCATTTTGAGAATATCAACACCACAAGATTGAATAAGGTAGCAGTGGTAATACAAGTCCCCATCTCGCAGGATGGTTAGTCATACAGAGTCATGTGTTTAATAGCCTGCACTGGCAAATTTTGGGTATACTGTGAGGATATCTTCAAGAATACGAGAGTGAATAAAGTAATTGCAAAGCTCCAGGTATCTCATGCCAACTGGTCTGAAAGGTCTAATAACTGGGCATTCAGTGATGTAGTGCAGGAGATCATGCCGTAGTTCCTGCTCACAGAGTTTGCAACTGGAGTGCTCAGGACACCAGGCTGTTGCTTGGAGCGGCTCGCAGGCTCACATACCCACCACAGCCCGGTTGGTCCGGAACTTCTTTTAGAAAACAGTCAAGTTTTCTCTTGAAGATGTCCACGGTTGTTCCGGCAATATTTCTGATGCTCGCTGGGAGGGTGTTGAACAACCGTGGACCTCTGATGTTTATACAGTGTTCTCTGATTGTGCCTATGGCACCTCTGCTCTTCACTGGTTCTATTCTACATTTTCTTCCATATCGTTTACTCCAGTACGTTGTTATTTTACTGTGTAGATTTGGGACCTGACCTTCCAGTATTTTCCATGTGTACTGTATAATATTTGGTATCTATCTCGTCTCTTTCTAGTGAGTACATTTGGAGAGCTTTGAGACGATCCCAGTTAATTTAGGTGCTTTATCTCGTGTATGCGTGCCGTATATGTTCTCTGTATTCCCTCTATTTCAGCAATCTCTGCTGCTCTCTCTAGCACCGGAGCAGAGCTATCAGCAGAGGGTCAGCGGGTGAGTCCTGACTCACTCAAACCCGCAGACACTCAGTATACCGCTTCTGGCCCGTAGGTATGGGTAAGTGGAACCCACACTCATTATGGTAAACTCACTACCCCCAACCACAGGAAAGTGATCCCCTATCAAAGGTAAACCGTCTCCCCACCTCTTCACAGGACACAGTACACCCCTCACTGAGGCAAACTCCACTCCACCTCCAACCACAGGACACAGTACACCTCTCACTGAGGTAAACTTCCCTCCCCCTTCAACCACAGGACACAGTACTCCCTTCACTGAGGTAAACTCCACTCCTCCCTCCAACCACAGGACACAGTACACCCCTCACTGAGGTAAACTCCACTCCTCCTTCCAACCACAGGACACAGTACACCCCTCACTGAGGTAAACTCCACTCCTCCCTCCAACCACAGGACACAGTACACCCCTCACTGAGGTAAACCCCTCCCCTCCAACCACAGGACACAGTACACCCTCACTGAGGTAAACTCCACTCCCCCTCCAACCACAGGACACAGTACACCCCTCACTGAGGTAAACTCCACTCCCCCTCCAACCACAGGACACAGTACACCCATCACTGAGGTAAACTACCCTCCCCCACCAACCACACGACACAGTACACCCCTCACTGAGGTAAACTACCCTCCCCCTCCAACCACAGGACACAGTACACCCCTCACTGAGGTAAACTCCACTCCCCCTCCAACCACAGGACACAGTACACCCCTCACTGAGGTAAACTCCACTCCTCCTTCCAACCACAGGACACAGTACACCCCTCACTGAGGTAAACTCCACTCCTCCCTCCAACCACAGGACACAGTACACCCCTCACTGAGGTAAACTCCCCTCCCCTCCAACCACAGGACACAGTACACCCTCACTGAGGTAAACTCCACTCCCCCTCCAACCACAGGTCACAGTACACCCCTCACTGAGGTAAACTCCACTCCCCCTCCAACCACAGGACACAGTACACCCATCACTGAGGTAAACTCCACTCCCCCTCCAACCACACGCCACAATACACCCATCACTGAGGTAAACTCCACTCCCCCTCCAACCACAGGACAGTACACGCCATAGGACGTACATAGGACACGCCAGTAACGTACGAACCCAGGTAACCTACCTAACCTATCGAGGCCAATGTATAGAAAACGTCAATATTGCGGTGTTTGAATGTTTACTAATACGTCGCCTTCTTGACGTATTGGTCGATCATGCAACAACAACAATAACAAAACGTAGAGGCATCACCTGGAGAGTAGGGAACTACGTCTGCAATATGCAATGGCAACAGTAGATAACAGTAGCAACAACGGCAGTAGCAACAACAACAGTAGCAGCAACAACAGTAGCAGCAACAGGAAGCACAGAAAGTATAGAGAGGGCAGAAGGGTACGCCTACTGTGTCAAGGTCACCCCCACGCACGCATCCACGCAAGACGCTCGCACACACACACACACACACACACACACACACACACACACACACACACACACACACACACACACACACACACACAAAGCCAAAGAGCCAAAGCTCAACCCCCGCAAGCACAATTAGGTGAGTACACACACACACACACACACACACACACACACACACACACACACACACACACACACACACACACACACACACACACACACACACACACACACGGAAGGTTCAGAGGTTCGCCACCAGACTAGTACCCGAAGTGAGGGACACCCGAGCTAGTCTGCCTCTCCCTAACTAGCCAGCGTGCAGAAAATGCCGGCCATTATCAGTATCGTGGTGGTCCGCACACTGCCCAACTGTCCAGGACTGGCAGTCCAAACACTGGGGATGGTTGAGTGCTGTTTGGGGGCTAGGAAACTATTCGGGGCAACAGGGTGCTATTGTGGGGGCTAGGCAACTATTCAAGATGGCTAAACGTTGATTCGAGAGCTTGGAAATTATCCTGGATAACTGGGTGGTGGTGTTGTAGGGCTAGGAAACTATCCACAGTGGCTGGGTGGTGGTGTTGTAGGGCTAGGAAACTATCCACAGTGGCTGGGTGGTGGTGTTGTAGGGCTAGGAAACTATCCACAGTGGCTGGGTGGTGGAGGGTAGGGCTAGGAAACTATCCACAGTGGCTGGGTGGTGGTGTTGTAGGGCTAGGAAACTATCCACAGTGGCTGGGTGGTGGAGGGTAGGGCTAGGAAACTATCCACAGTGGCTGGGTGGTGGTGTTGTAGGGCTAGGAAACTATCCACAGTGGCTGGGTGGTGGAGGGTAGGGCTAGGAAACTATCCACAGTGGCTGGGTGGTGGAGGGTAAGGCTAGGAAACTACCCACAGTGGCTGGGTGGTGGAGGGTAGGGCTAGGAAACTATCCACAGTGGCTGGGTGGTGGAGGGTAGGGCTAGGAAACTATCCACAGTGGCTGGGTGGTGGAGGGTAGGGCTAGGAAACTACCCACAGTGGCTGGGTGGTGGAGGGTAGGGCTAGGAAACTATCCACAGTGGCTGGGTGGTGGAGGGTAAGGCTAGGAAACTACCCACAGGGGCTGGGTGGTGGAGGGTAGGGCTAGGAAACTATCCACAGTGGCTGGGTGGTGGAGGGTAGGGCTAGGAAACTATCCACAGTGGCTGGGTGGTGGAGGGTAGGGCTAGGAAACTACCCACAGTGGCTGGGTGGTGGAGGGTAGGGCTAGGAAACTATCCACAGTGGCTGGGTGGTGGAGGGTAGGGCTAGGAAACTACCCACAGTGGCTGAGTGGTGGAGGGTAGGGCTAGGAAACTATCCACAGGGGCTGGGTGGTGGAGGGTAAGGCTAGGAAACTACCCACAGTGGCTGGGTGGTGGAGGGTAGGGCTAGGAAACTATCCACAGTGGCTGGGTGGTGGAGGGTAGGGCTAGGAAACTATCCACAGTGGCTGGGTGGTGGAGGGTAAGGCTAGGAAATTATCCACAGTGGCTAGGTGGTGGAGGGTAAGGCTAGGAAACTATCCACAGTGGCTAGGTGGTGGAGGGTAAGGCTAGGAAACTATCCACAGTGGCTAGGTGGTGGAGGGTAAGGCTAGGAAACTATCCACAGTGGCAAGGTGGTGGAGGGTAAGGCTAGGAAACTATCCACAGTGGCTGGGTGGTGGAGGGTAGGGCTAGGAAACTATCCACAGTGGCCTAGACGGCCGGCCAGCCGCCGGTGCTTTGCATAATCGACGTTAGTCTCGTCTACTGCTAACAAGGCAATTAGAGCGGCCAGGCCCTGCTCCGCCTCACACCTGCTGGAGGATGGTGGGGGGGTAGTGAGTGGGGGGGGGGATAAGGAGGGGGGACACATGTACTCACCTAGTTGTGTTTGCGGGGGTTGAACTCTTGCTCTTTGGTCCCGCCTCTCAACTGTCAATCAACTGGTATACGAGGACGGTGGACACATGCGTATGTACGAATGGTGGACACATCACTATAAATGGACACACACACATATTACAGAGACCGTGGCTACATACACATGCAACAGTAGAGAACACGTACACATGAAGGGGACGATGAACACATACATATATACAGGAACGGTGGACACACACACACACACACATAGAGGGACGAAGGACACATGTATACACATCAGCAGCAGCAGCCTAAGCCACTAGCCACGCCACTATCCCACCGCCCCCCCCCCACTCTAACCCATCAGGAGCAAGTAAGTATTCTAGCCATTGTGAGTCAGGTTGCTCAGCCGTGGTGGAGAGGCATCGATCCCGCACCCGAACACCAGCGATGAACCAACACTGCCGCCGGGTGCTGTACCGCACCTGGGAGGGCTACACCACTCTACACACATCGCCAAGTGTACCTCGAGTTTACCTTGAGGCGGTATACCGAGGATCTGCCCCCCCCCCCCTCCCCTCGTGGTCCGGTCTTCTAACTAGATCTCCAGGTTGGATTACAGCCAGGGTGACTCATAGTCAGAGAGATATACCCCCAGTACCTACCTTGAGGCTACCTTGAGGTGCTTCCGGGGCTTAGTGTCCCCGCGGCCCGGTCGTCGACCAGGCCTCCTGGTTGCTGGACTGATCAACCAGGCTGTTAGACGCGGCTGCTCGCAGCCTGACGTATGGTTGATCAGGTATCCTTTGGAGGAGTACGTGGGGGTGTGTATATATATATATATATATATATATATATATATATATATATATATATATATATATATATATATATATATATATATATATATATATATATATATATATATATACCTCTGGTGCCAATGTGGGGACCCATAGCCTCGGAGAAGAAAATAAAAAGTATTCAGAGGAGACCTTGTGGTTTCTCACTGAACACTAATATTATCTTCTCCTACCACCCCCATTCTTTTGTATGTGTGCTCTAAAGAAAAAGGATGGAGGGATCAGGCCAATAGCTGTGGGCAATTCTCTCCGGCGTCTCGTCGCAAAGGCAGCTGCAAGAACAGTTAGTGATGCAGCGGCCAACATGCTGAAGCCAAAACAGCTCGGGTTTGGCATTCCACAAGGGTGTGAGGCGGCAGCCCATGCAGCTCGAGCCTTCATCGCCAACATCACAGACGAAAAGGCCCTTATCAAGCTAGATTTCAAAAATGCCTTCAATTTGGTGCGGAGGGATGCTGTACTCCGTGCGGTTCATAGTCATTTCCCTTCCCTCTACCCTTTTGTACATTCATGCTACAGTATGGATCTTAAGCTACTTTTTGGCGAACATGAAATTGACTCGCGAGAAGGCGTCCAACAGGGTGACCCCCTCGCTCCTCTCCTTTTCTGCTTACTCATCAAACAAGTCACAGAGGTCCTGTCCAGTGAGCTTAACATCTGGTTCTTGGATGATGGTACCCTAGCTGGTTCCCAAGACTCCCTCCTGGAGGACATCAGAAAAATCCAGGAGCAAGGTGCAGTTTTAGGCCTCACCCTGAACCCTTCTAAATGTGAAATAATATGTTCCAACCAGGGCATCGTAGAGAGAATAGAGGGTCTTCTGCCAAATATCCATAAAACTAAACCTGAAGACAGCACACTCCTAGGAGCTCCCCTGGGGTTGAAAGCCATCGATGAGGTCCTTGATAAGAAAATCGCCGACCTTAAGAGGATGGATGGGAGGATTGAGGATATTGATGCTCATGATGCACTCTACCTCATCACCAGATGTCTGTCCCTCCCCAGGTTAACCTACTTTCTGAGGTGTTCACCATCTTTCAGTAGCCAAAAACTAAGTGAGTATGACCGGTTACTGAAATCAATGCTAGAAAAAGCCCTTAACCTCTCTCTCGATGACCTACAGTGGAAACAAGCCTCTCTTCCCGTAAGACTTGGGGGCCTCGGAGTTCGAACAGCAACGCAAATCGCTGTTCCAGCCTTCCTGTCCTCCTTATCAGCATCCGACGACCTTGTGAAGGAAATTCTACCTGCCCACTTACATCAGCTGGCAGGTGTACATGATCCCAATTTTACACGCTGTGCCACAGAGTGGGCCTCTCGTGCAGGCCAATCACCTCAACCACCATCCCCAAAATCCCACAAGCAATCCAGCTGGGATGGTCCCATTGTAGACCAAGTTGCTGCAGAGTGCCTGGGTGCTGCAACAACACAACACGACATTGCTCGCCTCACAGCAGTAGCAGCACCACATGCAGGGGATTTCCTGTTAGCAACCCCAATGTCGGCAACTGGCACGCGTCTCACACCACACGCCCTCCGAATTGCTGTGGCCCTCCGCCTTGCTGCCCCAATCCACGCCAGATATAGGTGTATTTGCGGCGAGGTGGTGGCTGACAGGTACGGTCACCATGGCCTACTCTGCCAAAGCACAGGGGGATGGCACTCGAGGCACAGTGAAGTTAACGACATCATCAAGAGGAGCCTCACCACAGCTGGATGCCCAGCTGAAAGAGAGCCCCGTTACCTAACGCCCCGTAACTCTGATGCTCTTATTGGTCGCCCGGATGGTATCACAGTGAACCCCTGGAAGAATGGCAAGCAGTTGGTATGGGACTACACGTGCGTATCAACCCTGGCTAACACCTACATTAACCTCAGTGTTGCACAACCAGGTGGCGCTGCCACCCACAGGGAAGCAGCCAAATCCCGTAAGTATAGAGAACTGGATCACCACTACAATTTTGTCCCCATTGCTTCTGAGACGCTCGGCGCCTGGGGTAAAAGTGCTACCAGTTTTTTGAAGGAACTGGGTTCTAGGCTCATTGAAACAACAAGGGACCCAAGAGCTGCAAGCTTTCTTTTCCAGCGCCTCAGTGTGGCGATACAGAGGGGAAATGCGCACTGCATCCAGGGTTCCTGCCCGCCATCTGAGGAGCTGGAGGAACTCGACAACCTATGACAACCATCTTTGTAACCCATATGTAACTCCTTTTTTGTAACAAAGTTCAAATAAAGTAAATATATATGTGTATATATATATATATATATATATATATATATATATATATATATTGTGACGGTAACGCGTTGGTGTTCGGCTGTTTAAGGCTAGGGGTATGGCCTCGTCACATAGTTATAAAAAAAAATAGAAAAACTGGAACTTCGTCTGTGGTAAGGTAAGGAGAAGACACACAAAACACAAGTAAAACTTTAACAATGAAATTTTAATTACGTTAAATAAATCAAAACATGAAAATAATGCACAAACAAATTTTTATAATAAAATCAATGAATCAAAATAATAAGAATACTTAAATGACAAAATGAAAAGTTACGTTAAGGCAAAATAACAAGAAGTGCAATACAACAGTAAGTGGGAGGTGCTGGAATATTGGCTTAAAGCCACCACCTCTCTCAGTACACGCTAACGTCTAGCTGGGAGGAGTGCTGGCTACGAAAGCACGGAACATTCTGAGGACTGATGTTGGGGCGACCCCAGACATCAGGTAGTATTGGGGGCGAGTGCAGGTGCAGCCAGACCGGCGACCAATCAGCGGAGCCGTAGCGATCAACGGGTAGTTTGGTGGTTGGAGTTCGAACAGGTGGCTGGTTGCATACGTTTCTGCTCACCCTGGCAAGCCTTGCTGGTGCTGGTGTTGTTGTCGTTGTTGGACATTTCTTCCATAGTCTTTTTATATAATTGTGAAGACGTAATTTTGGAGGGAAGAGCAGGCTCAATCTCTTGAAGGAGATTATCGTCACAACTCTCCCCCGAAGCCTGCGGTTCTGGAAGAAGTACGTCGTTATGTGGTGGAGTAATGGATGGAGTCGCTTCTACTTCATAAACTCTGGAGAGGGCATCGGCTATGGTGTTGTCAGAACCCTTGATATAGCGGATCTCCAGGTTGAAGTCTTGTAAATACAGAGCCCATCGTAGAAGACGTTGGTTGGTGAATTGGGCTTGATGTAGGAAGCGGAGAGGGTTGTGGTCTGAGAAGATGGTGGTAGACCTGGCGCCTTGTAGGTACGGAGCGAAGTGTTGGAGGTTCAGGACGATGGATAGTAGCTCCTTTTCAATAGTGCTGTAGTTCCTCTGGTGTGGTTTCAGTTTGTAGCTGTAGTAGCTGACAGGTAGAACCTCCTCGCCTCGTAGTTGCATCAGGACACCACCAACGCCGGTACCACTGGCGTCGACATGAAGGACGAAAGGCTTGGTGATATCTTTCGCGAAAGTGGACTTGCCCAGGTTGATGGTGAGGCCGGCTGTCAGGAGCTTGGAGAACAGACGTCGCAGCTGGAGCAGATGTGCACTCCAGGAGTTGGAGGCTACGACGATATCGTCCAGGTAGGCGTATGTGTTATCCAAGCCCTGGATGACACGGTTGACAGCTCTTTGAAAGGTGGCCGGGGCATTACATAGTCCGAAAGGAAGGCGTTCATATCTGAAAAGTCCAAAAGGAGTGATGAAGGCAGATATCTCTTTAGCGCGCTCCGTTAGACACACTTGATAGTACCCCTTAAGCAAGTCCACTTGGGACAAGTACTGGGCACTACCAATGGCATCAAGGATGTCATCTATCCTTGGCAAGGGGTAAGCATCCTTGACAGTGACAGAGTTCAGTTTTCGATAGTCAGTGCACAACCGCACCTTACCTTGGGGTTTGGGCACCAAGATACAAGGTGAGGCCCAGGGGGACTCACAAGGTGTAGCCAGTCCATGATCCAAGAGGTATTGCACCTCAGCACGCATGACTTCCTTCTTGCTCGGGCTGATTCGGTAGAAGGGTTGACGAATCGGCCGGGTGTCGGGGAGCAGTTGGATGTCGTGCTGGGTAACATTACACTCTTGGGGATCATCTCTGAACAACTCTTGATGTTCTCTGAAGATCTTGACGAGAGGTGCACTATGATTATCCTGAAAGTATTTGGGAAGATCATTAAGGATTTCGGAATTAGAAAGCGCTGACTCCTTGTCAGTGCTTTCGGGAGGAGAAGCTGGGAAGGTCTCACTGTGGATGTAGGGTTCTGTGAATGTGGAATAATTAGTCAAGACAGTGGGAGGAGTACCATTATATTGCTTCAGGAGGTTGACGTGGCACAGCTGGGTCTTCCGCCGCCTATCTGGAGTCTCTATCACATAATTATTATTATTCCTGCACTCTTTGACGCAGTAGGGTCCTGAAAATCTGTTTTGTAAAGGTGAACCTGGGATAGGGAAATAAGCAAGGACGAAGTCTCCCGGCTTGAATTTTCTTACTTTGCTGGTCTGGTCGTAATGAGTCTTCATTCTCACCTGGGCTTTCAATAGATTATCATGGGCAAAGCAGTGGACTCTCTCTAGAATGTGCTGAAGGTTTTGAAGAAACTGGGGCACATTCTGATGCTCACTGAAGGTGGCATCTCTGAGAGAGTCTTTGAAAGCCTTAAGGGGAGTACGGCACTTACGGCCGTAGAGCATCTCATAAGGAGATACTCCTAGGGACTCATTGGGGAGACTTCTGAAAATACACATTATTAGGTCAATCTGCTTATCCCAATCCTTTGAGGTTTCACTACAAAACTTTTTCAAGAGTGCTTTGATGGTCTGATGACTACGTTCAAGAGAACCCTGTGAAGCAGGATGATAGGGGCTGGACAATACCTGTTTGATGTTGAACTCCTCCAGTGTCCTTTTGAAGAGATCACTGGTGAAGTTGGTGCCACAGTCACTTTGAATCTCCCTGGGAAATCCGTATTGAGTGAAGATCTTCAATAGATGTTTGATAACCGTAGCAGCCGTGATGTTCTTCACTGGAACTGCTATGGGAAATCTGGTGGTAGGACACAGGATGGTTAGGATGTAGGCGTTACCTGAACTGGTCCGAGGTAAAGGACCAACACAGTCTATTACGAGTCTGTGGAAAGGTTCCGCAGGCACCTGTATGGGAATCAGTGGTGCTCTGGGAATGGAGACGTTCGGTTTGCCTGCCATCTGACATGTATGACACTGTTTTACGTACTGTTTGACGTTGTTTACCATACCTGGCCAGTAGTAGTCTTGACGAATCCCATGGTAAGTCTTGTTGAAGCCGTAGTGGGAGAATGCTCCGTGGGCCAGGTGTAGAATAGTGGGCCGCAGGCGGGTGGGAATCACAAGTTGTTCGGTGTTGGCCCAATCGTCCTCCTCCTTCAGTTTACTGGGTCTATATCTGCGGTAGAGCAAGTCGTTCTCTAGGAAGAACCCAGGAATACTGTCGGGTTGAGTCTCAGCCTGGAAAAACAATGGTGTTAAAGTAAGATCTTCCCTCTGCAACTTACGGAACTCCAACTTGGTCAGATGCGGGGGTAGTTTCTGAGGGTCTTGAGGGACAGCGGTAGCAGTAGAGTCAGCTGGCTTTGGACGTGCGGCTTGTGCACGGGTGGTCACGAGAACCGGAGGAGAAACTTCATCACTCTCTTGAACCTCTGCTGGAACATACTCGAGAATAGGATTACTTGGCACAGAGTTACACACCTGGGGTTTGTCCATGACGATCAGGTTGGTCGGTTGCAGGTCTTCTGCCAAGTCGTTGCCTAGGAGAAGTTGCACTCCAGGCATGGGAAAAGGCTTTTCCCTGACGGCGACTTGGACTTCCCCGTTCACGTAGGGACAATTCAGGTGGACTCTGGCGAGAGGGTATGGAGTGGTAGCAGTGAGGTCAGTGATGAAGACTGTTTCCCCGGTGTAGACTATGTTGGGCACAGCCGACTTCAAGATGATCGATTGTAGAGCCGCTGTGTCCCTCAAGATCTTCAATTTGAAACGTCCCTCCGGATTTGAACCGTTGGCAGAGACAGTTCCAGTATACAGGTGGTTACTGAAAAGAGAAAGATCATTAACATCAACACCAACATTCATCACAGGCTTACCGGACTTAGGAGGAGTTGGTTTGGGTCGTTGTTGGTCAGTGGTTCCCTTGTATTGAGACTTACCACACTTGTCTATGGTATGTCCATAGAGTCTACAATACTTGCAGTACAGTTGTGAACCAGCTTGATCGGGGCTCACCTTCTCGTAACTGTACCACGACTTCTTACTGGAGGATGGTTCAGGTGTCAGCCGGTGGATGAGGCTGTAAGTGTCAGCCGACTTAGCACACTTCAGGTAGTCGGTTTCTTCTTTATCTGCTAAGTAGAGGCGGACAGGAGGCGGCACACGTCTCAAGAATTCTTCAACAAGCATCAGGTTGACGAGTTCTGTAAAAGTAGAGACATGTGCTGCTTCCAGCCATTTCATGAAATACCTCCGTTTCGTGTTAGCAAACTCGAGGAAGGTAGTGGTACTTGCCTTCAGGTGGTCACGGAATTTCCTTCTATAACTTTCAGTAGAGAGGAGGTAGGCGTCCAACACTGCTTGTTTCAGAGTGTAGTAGTCATTCTCAGACGCCAAAGTACTGAGTGTGACTGCAGCTCTACCTGTAAGATGGACTCTGAGAAGTGTGGCCCATTGGTCGACAGGCCAACTGAGTTGATTAGCAAGGGTTTCAAAGGTGGTAAAGAACACATCAACTTCTGCTTCTACAAAGGATGGCATTAACTTACTTGCATGTGATATATTAAAACTGACGGGAAGATTGGCAGTAGCTTGCTGGCGTTGAGTGAAGTGGGAAGTTTCCAAGGCGATTTCACGTTGACGACACTCTAGAGCTAGAGTTGCTTGTTGCTTGTCATGTTCGCGTTGTATTTCCAACTCTCGTTGTTTTGTTTCAAGCTGTACTCTCTCACGTTCATGGAGCAAGGCGACCTCACGTTCGTGGAGGGCGAGTCCACGTTCGTGTTCTTCTCTCCTCAAGGCAGCCTCGCGTTCTTGTTCTTCTCTTCGTATGGCAGCAGCTCGTTCTTGTTGTTCGAGGGCTTCCCTTTGCTGCTCACGTTCAATCTTGGCCAGCTCTAGTTTGAGTTTCAGCGTTGCCAAATCAGTTTTATCTGCAATATAGTAAGTTTCATGAGTGTCAGAGTCTATCTTACCTTGCTCTAAATAGTAATCCAGCAACAGGTTGTGTAGGTCATTTTTGTTGGCTTGGTAGGGAACTTCTAGTTGATACTCATGTGCAAGAGTTTGTAGTTCAGTCCTCTTGGCACGACTTAAAGTCCCTATTTCACCTGCTGGATTTGCACGGAAAGTTTGGAGACGAAACATGGTGAAATTAGCAAATAAAGGTACACGAATGTTCAATAATGAAATGTCAGAAACAGGACAACGTGGCAACTGGTACCTATCCTGTGTGATCTTTAACAATTAACGTTAAGTGAAAGATATTAAATTAAATCAAGGGCGCAGGAAATCTTGTACCCGGTACTCATGTAAGAGAATAAGGGCAAGAAAATCCTACTAACAAATGAAACAAAGTTTCGAAAACAAATGAAACAGTTAAATGCTTCAAAAGTAAAATTGGTAGTCCAAGAATGTAGGCATACCTTGCCAAGTCTCTATAGGACATAAAGCAAGTTTTTCCCACTGAATTTAATATGATACTTACAGAATTAGCGAACTTTTGTGCTCTGAAAAAATAAGCTAATTCCCTACCGTTGTATGTATCATCATCTCTGACTGACGTGTAGGGGTGCGAGGTGTCAACTGGTGACGAGAACTGCTGCTGAGGTCCCAATTCAGCAACTAAAGTTCGAGCTAGAGGAACTATGGCCCTCTTTGTCCTCCTACAGTCAGATTGCAGAAGATTGGGTACTCTTGACCCGGGGCAGACCACAGTACCAGGGTACCAATATGATGATCTGTCAGAATGAGAAATATTCAAGGGACATAGATGGTAAATACGAGTAATAACAAGGAGGGAGAGATGACCAATTAAGAGTATGACTGCGGCCTACAGTCACCACGTAATCCAAAGTTGTCTCACCTTCACTATATGTTACTCTCGTAATGCACAATACACCGCACCTTATAAAAAATGAAATTGAATGAAAAATAGTAAAGCTACGTTAACAAAGTTAAATACGCTTACCATAAATTACCACTTGGCACCAGTACCTGAGTGAGGCTCCCGGACAGGCCCCCATATAACTTGTGACGGTAACGCGTTGGTGTTCGGCTGTTTAAGGCTAGGGGTATGGCCTCGTCACATAGTTATAAAAAAAAATAGAAAAACTGGAACTTCGTCTGTGGTAAGGTAAGGAGAAGACACACAAAACACAAGTAAAACTTTAACAATGAAATTTTAATTACGTTAAATAAATCAAAACATGAAAATAATGCACAAACAAATTTTTATAATAAAATCAATGAATCAAAATAATAAGAATACTTAAATGACAAAATGAAAAGTTACGTTAAGGCAAAATAACAAGAAGTGCAATACAACAGTAAGTGGGAGGTGCTGGAATATTGGCTTAAAGCCACCACCTCTCTCAGTACACGCTAACGTCTAGCTGGGAGGAGTGCTGGCTACGAAAGCACGGAACATTCTGAGGACTGATGTTGGGGCGACCCCAGACATCAGGTAGTATTGGGGGCGAGTGCAGGTGCAGCCAGACCGGCGACCAATCAGCGGAGCCGTAGCGATCAACGGGTAGTTTGGTGGTTGGAGTTCGAACAGGTGGCTGGTTGCATACGTTTCTGCTCACCCTGGCAAGCCTTGCTGGTGCTGGTGTTGTTGTCGTTGTTGGACATTTCTTCCATAGTCTTTTTATATAATTGTGAAGACGTAATTTTGGAGGGAAGAGCAGGCTCAATCTCTTGAAGGAGATTATCGTCACAATATATATAATTGACGATTACGAAACACTGATCATTTGTATGCGGAAAATCCACAGAGAAATGGGAAAGGAAGATGGACGTTTCGGCCGATCAAAGCCGTTGTCAACACCAGACTGACTAAAAGAAACAAAGGGAGGGTACAGGCCAACAACTGGAACCTGCCCACCCATCCCCAGGGAAAGAATTACCCAGAAACAAGTATAGATTAGCTTAGAATAGTCAAAAGGATTAAGCGGTCAGAGAATAAGGATGAAAGATTAAAGAAAAGCCTCATGAACACACAATATATGAATATAAAATTGTAATGAGACATTGTAAGCCTTCCTATCAGAGTTTTTCCTTAAACTGTTGTGCAATATTATAACTTAAAAGTGGGTTAAGTTTGTACGTGCAAACCAAACTGAACCAACTGAACTAATAATCGGTCATGCCGGATTATATGGCTTATGGGTTTTTATAATCTTCTTAATTAACATTAAGAAGATTTGCACACTGACTGATTAAGGCAGACTCAACCAAATTCCGTTCCACGAAACCACCACAATTGGTAATGCTTGTCGCACCATCCCACTTAATAGTGTTAATAGTGTGATCGCATAAACTCGTGTGCAGATACAATGCACTAGACATTTGGGCAGTTCTAATACTATAAGCATGTTGTGACAACCGCATTTGTAAGGACTTTCCTGTTTGTCCAAGGTACACAGAATCACACTCATTGCAGGGAATCGAATACACACAACCTGCTGTACTAGGGGAGTTCTTTATTAAATTGAACTTGATCGTACTATTAGTGAACACCAAATGGATATTAAGTTTCTTAAAACCCCCGGAAAGTTTTTCAAGTCCACTCGCATAAGATAAACCAATGAGTTAATAATTTCTGGTTTCGCTTTGGGGACGTGATTATAAAACGTACGCCTTAGCTTGTCCGAACAAACAATCCAAAAACATTTTAGGATATTGTAAACTCTTCCCAATTTCATATATTTTAGTAATCTCTTCATCAAAAAACTCAGGGCTGCATACCCTCAAAGCTCGAAGAAACATTCCTGAAAATACTGCCTGTTTAACTTTACAATGATGATTGGAATAAAAATGAACATACGACCCCACGTTGGTAGGTTTCCTATACACATTAAATTTGAACTTTCTAGTGACTCTATGAATCATAATGTCCAAAAACGGAAGAGTACCATTCTCCTCAGTCTCACAAGCGAATTTTATTGAAGGTACCAAGGAATTAAGTTCATTAAGAAAAACTGTTTGGTCTTGGTCACACGGCCATAAGCACAAAATATCAACATACCTAAACCAAACTACATTAGCAGAGATAATCCTATCTTGAGGTTATCTTGAGATGATTTCGGGGCTTTTTTTTTTTTTGTGTCCCCGCGGCCCGGTCCTCGACCAGGCCTCCACTCCCAGGAAGCAGCCCGTGACAGCTGACTAACACCCAGGTACCTATTTTACTGCTAGGTAACAGGGGCATAGGGTGAAAGAAACTCTGCCCATTGTTTCTCGCCGGCGCCTGGGATCGAACCCAGGACCACAGGATCACAAGTCCAGCGTGCTGTCCGCTCGGCCGACCAGCTCCCCTGGATAAGATTTTTGTTTCAAAGAATTCTTTGTACAAATTGCTCAAAACTGCGGAAAGGGGATTGCCCATCTCCATTCCAAATGTTTGTTTGAAAAGTTTTCCGTTAAAACTAAAATAATTGTCTTTTAAACACAATTTGATAAGTTCCAATACTTTATTGGTCTGCAAGCTCAAATTATATTTGGTCAGTTCCTCACGTAGGAATTCTAACAAATCATCAACAGGTACTTTAGTGAATAAAGAGGTCACGTCAACACTTATTAGTTTAAAATAAAAATTTAATTCAGTGTGGATAGCTTATTAACTAAGTTCACATTGTTTGTTAAGTGTGAGTTGGAAATAGTACCAATTATAGGGGACAAAACTTTGACCAATCACTTAGAGAGTTTATAAGCCGCCGAACCAACTGAACTAATAATCGGTCTTGCCGGATTATATGGCTTATGGGTTTTTATAAGACCATACATGTAAGGTAGAGAGGGGGATCGACTTGTAAGCCTACAAATCAACCCTTTAACGCCTTTACACACAGTTTTGAGAGTTTTGTTAAAATGTGCGATCACTTTTTCAGTAGGATCTCTGTTTATCAATAGGTAAGTATCCCTGTCCTCCAGGGGTAACTCCATTTTCAGGACATAGTCATCCTTATTCATAATAACTACTGCATTTGACTTATCAGCCTTAGTATTATGTAATAAGTTATCTTTTATCCTTTTTGAGATTTTTGAACGCATGAACAAATCGACTTGGACAATTAGGAACAGAATTGTTAAGTAAAACGCCATACATCATACCCTTGCACACATTAATATCTTCAACTGAGACATCGCTATACTTTTCGAGATTGCTGAAACCTTTGGCAATATCTACATAATTAGCTGTTCCATTGGATGTGGCAAAGTTCAGGCCATATCCTAATGCAGTTATCGTGTTGTTATCAAGTTGTCTGTCCGAGAGGTTGATAACAAAATCCCGGTTAGTGTTTACTCCATATATATATATATATATATATATATATATATATATATATATATATATATATATATATATATATATATATATATATATATATATATATGATGTAGAGATTGCTAACATTTGTTATTTTGTTATTTTTTTGTGGCACGAATCTTCCCCATATTCCTTATGTTTTTCTTCACTGAAGCAGGAAGATTAAGAATTAACTCTCCAAAGTTCATGTTTACTTATTATTTGGGTCTGACGCCAAGTGATGCGTTTCGTAAGGTCTCTCCTCACATTCTCAAAGACAAATTCTTCTGTGTAACACCTGATTATATCCTTTAATGGTCAGGTGGTAGGTGACATGGATGACATACATGGTTTAATAATGGGGTCTTATATAATGGGATTCTACATAATGGGGTATTAATGGGGTTCTGGTTGCTTTCGTTCCTGTTGCAGGGTCATTCAGTCCAGGTTCTGCATTGGTCCGGGGTCTTGAAGTGGGTAGAGTGTAACTGTGTATTAACTGGTCATTGGTTGCTGGTCTAGATTTCTTGATATGCAGCGCTTCACTGATGTCTAATCTTCTATTGTCATTGTATCTATCAATTATTTCGGTGTTGCTCGTCAAAATATTCCTGGTGATCGTCTGGTTGTGTGTGGCTATTATATGTTCCTTGATGGAGCCGTGTTCTTGGTGCATTGTTAAACGCCAAGAGAGAGACGTTGTTGTCTTGCCTATACACTGAGATCGTTGGGGCTGACAATCCCCAAGTGGGCACGTGAAGGTGTAGACAATGTTGGTCTCTTCCAAGGCGTGTTTCTTGGTGTCGGGAGAATTCTTCATTAACAGGTTGGCAGTTTTCCTACTCTTATAATATATTGTTAATTTTATCTTTTGGTTGACGTCAGTTGGGGGTAACGTTCCTCTCAATGATCTCTTTTAGGGATCTTTCCTCTGCCTTGTGGGCCGTGCAGAAGATGTTTCTCTAGAACCATTTTATTGGCAGTACGAGTATTGTGGTGTTAGTTGTTCCGCTCCCTGTTGCACACCTCGCCACCTTCATTTTTATTATGTCTTCGACAAAATGAAAACATGTCATTTTCAACGAAATATGTTTAAAAGAGACTGCTACCAAAAAAAAAAAAAAAAAAAAAAAAAAAAAAAAAAAAAAAAAAAAAAATATATATATATATATATATATATATATATATATATATATATATATATATATATATATATATATATATATATATATATATATAAGTTTTTTTTTAAACATGTCTCATTGAATATGACCGCATATTCTGTATTTACTATCATCTGATTTAGGACTTCTATCCCTCTAACTATTTTCTTAGCATCAGGGCTTAGCTGAAAGAGGAGTTCTCCAAAACTCATTTTCGTAATTTCAAGATGAAGAAAAGAAATGAATTACTATAGAATGTATTACACTTATTTATACAATTTGCACAACGTTTCGATCCTCCATGGTTCATGGAGGTTCATGGGTCCATGTAAATCGAAGTACTGACTCTCTCTCTAGATGGCTTTTTAGATCAATTAGTTCATCTGCGTCTTTTACTATTACGAATATGTCATCTACATAACGGCAATATACAGTTGGTTTTTGTCTGCTACTGAAGACTCTGTCTTCGATGGTTCTCATATAAAAATTAGCAAATAAAACTCCTAAGTAGCCCATTGCTACTCCGTCTATTTGTATCTACAAATAGATACTGAGTAGGCCACAATGGCCTACTCAGCCAAAGCACAGGGGGGATGGCACTCGAGGGACAATGAAGTTAAGGGCATCATCAATAGGAGCCTCACCTGAAAGAGAGCCCCGTTACCTAACGCCCCGTAACTCTGATACTCTTATTGGTCGCCCGGATGGTATCACAGTGAACCCCTGGAAGAACGGCAAGCAGTTGGTATGGGACTACACGTGCGTATCAACCCTGGCTAACACCTACATTGGCCTCAGTGTTGCACAACCAGGTGGCGCTGCCACCCACAGGGAAGCAGCAAAGTCCCGTAAGTACAGAGAACTGGATCACCACTACAATTTTGTCCCCACTGCTTCTGAGACACTCGGCGTCTGGGGGTAAGAGTGCCGCAAGTTTTTTTGAAGAAACTTGGTTCTAGGCTACTTGAAACAACAAGGGACCCTAGAGCTGCCAGCTTCTTTTTCCAACGCCTTACTGTGGCGATTCAGAGGGGAAATGCACACTGCATTCAGGGTTCTTGCCCGCCATCTGAGGTGCTGGAGGAACTCCACAACTTACGATAATCACCTTTGTACCCTATATGTAACTCCTTTTTTGTAACAAAGTTTAAATGAAAAAAATATACATGTGTATATATAAAAGAATAGGGGTGGTAGGAGAAAATATTGGAGTGTTCAATGAGAATCCACAAGGTCTTCTCTGAACACTATTCATTTTCTTCTCCGAGGCAATGGGTCCCCACACTGGCACACCAGAGGTGGTACCCTCACAACTTATATTTTATATATATATATATATATATATATATATATATATATATATATATATATATATATATATATATATATACATATATATATTTCCTCCTGTATATTAGCTTCCTCCTCCTCCAGCTAACCATTCAATTTACCTCTGACGTCATAACCTTTAATTTTGGCGTAACTAGCAACTGCATTTTTCTGCTTTGCATGATTGCATTCACCCCAGCCCCTCACCCCAGCCCCTCACCCCAGCCCCCTCACCCCAGCCGTCTCTACCAGCCCCTCACCCCAGCCGTCTCTACCAGCCCCTCACCCCAGCCCCCTCACCCGAGCCCCTCACCCCAGCCCCCTCACCCCAGCCGTCTCTACCAGCCCCTCACCCCAGCCCCCTCACCCGAGCCCCTCACCCCAGCCCCCTCACCCCAGCCGTCTCTACCAGCCCCTCACCCCAGCCCCCTCACCCGAGCCCCTCACCCCAGCCCCCTCACCCCTCACTCCAGCCCCTCACCCCAGCCCCCTCACCCCAGCCCCTTACCCGAGCCCCTCACCCCAGCCCCTCACCCCAGCCCCTCACCCCAGCCGTCTCTCCCAGCCCCTCACCCCAGCCCCCTCACCCCAGCCCCTTACCCGAGCCCCTCACCCCAGCCCGTCACCCCAGCCGTCTCTCCCAGCCCCTCACCCCAGCCCCTTACCCGAGCCCCTCACCCCAGCCCCTCACCCCAGCCCCTCACCCCAGCCGTCTCTCCCAGCCCCCTCACCCCAGCCCCTTACCCGAGCCCCTCACCCCAGCCCCCTCACCCCAGCCCCTCACCCCAGCCCCTCACCCCAGCCCCTCACCCCAGCCCCTCACCCCAGCCCCCTCACCCCAGCCCCTCACCCCAGCCCCTCACCCCAGCCGTCTCTCCCAGCCCCTTACCCAAGCCGTCTCTCTCAGCCCCTCACCCCAGCCGTCTCTACCTGCCCCTCACCCGAGCCGTCTCTCCCAGCCCCTCAACCAGCCCCTCACCCCAGCCACTCACCTCAGCCCCTCACCCCAGCCCGCTCACCCCAGCCCCTCACCCCAGCCCCTCACCCCAGCCCACTCACCCCAGCCCCTCACCCCAGCCACTCACCCCAGCCCCTCACCCCAGCCCCTCACCCCAACCCTTCACCCCAGCCCCCTCACCCCAGCTCCCTCACCCCAGCCCCTCACCCCAGCCCTACCCGGAGCCCTATTCACGTCAGCAGGAGAGGGTGAGCCCGGCGGCCGCTCTGGTCTTGCCCAGTAATGGAAGCCGCCGGGTTTTTTCCTCCTGTGGAACGGTTCTAATTCCCGCGAGTTTTATTTTGATAGATTAGTCCCCAAGTAAAGCCAGGAGAGGGAATGACATTTTAGACATGTTGACAATTTGAGATTTTAGACATTCTGAGATTTTAGAAATGTTGAGATTTTAGACATTTTGAGATTTTAGACATTTTGAGATTTTAGACATTTTGAGATTTTAGAATTTTTGAGATTTTAGACATTTTGAGATTTTAGACATTTTGAGATTTTCGAAATTTTAAGATTTTAGAAATTTTGAAATGTTAGGAATTTTGAAATGTTAGGAATTTTGAGATTGTAGAAATATTGAGATTTTAGAAATTTTGAGATTTTAGACATTTTAAGATTTTAGACATTTTGAGATTTTAGAAATTTTAAAATGTTAGAAATTTTGAGATTTTAGAAATTTTAAAATGTTAGAAATTTTGAGATTTTAGAAATTTTGAGATTTTAGACATTTTAAGATTTTAGACATTTTGAGATTTTAGAAATTTTAAAATGTTAGAAATTTTGAGATTTTAGAAATTTTAAAATGTTAGAAATTTTGAGATTTTAGAAATTTTGAGATTTTAGAAACTGA
Organism: Procambarus clarkii; assembly: GCF_040958095.1. NCBI lineage: Eukaryota > Metazoa > Arthropoda > Malacostraca > Decapoda > Cambaridae > Procambarus > Procambarus clarkii. Next base: position 4,370,362 of record NC_091197.1, on the reverse strand, counting down.
AATGTTAGGAATTTTGACATTTTGAGACGGTGTTTCACGGAGTGAGATTTTGTTCTCAGATACGTGTGAGTAGAGGAGACTTGTGAGTCTTGTTAGCAAGCATAGAGCTCTTCTATCCCGTATGTCATCTTAAGCCTCATCCTTGTAGCTTTCCCTGCAACATGACCCCGATAAGCGGTTTACAACCAGGTACACAATTACTGCTGGACGAATAGGGGCGAACAGATAAGGCCGACATCACTCGCTGTGACATCACTCACAGATGTCACGGGTGTGACATCTGTGACGGTGGTCGTGGGTAGGGTGACATCTGTGACAGGGGGAGGGAGGGAATTATCAGGGGAAAGCACCAAGCCATTACGACTATATAGCACTGGGAAGGGGTCAGGATAACGATTTGGGATCGGACGGGGGATGAGGTGGGTTGGATGACACGGAAGTTGATGTGGATGACACGGAAGCGATGTCATTGTTCCTTGCATTGCCACCATTGCAAGAGCAACTTCCGCGTTGTGCTGAGTACGACCCGACACTGTAGTCTGTAGTGGTGTCAAGAGCTGTCATGAGTATGACAGACATGACACTAAACTGTGGTCTGCAGTCATGATAAGATCAGTCAAGGCAGATCAGTCAAGGCAGATCAGTCAAGGCAGATCTGTCAAGGCAGATCTGTCAAGGCAGATCTGTCAAGGCAGATCTGTCAAGGCAGATCTGTCAAGGCAGATCTGTCAAGGCGTATGACAGGATTCACAGAGCACACTTACGCTATCCCTGTAACGTCGTTCGTAAAACAATAGGATTGAGGACGACCTCGTAAACTGCTTAGTAAATACGATGAGGGAGCCGCCATGATGGAGATAAGAGGTAGAGACCTCGTAAGTGCTCGGACTCACCCATTAACACCCTCCTACATCCTTACACTCACCTACTCACCCATTAAGACCCACCTACTCACCCATTAACACCCACCTACTCACCCATTAACACCCACCTACTCACCCATTAACACCCACCTACTCACCCATTAACACCCACCTACTCACCCATTAACACCCACCTACTCACCCATTAACACCCACCTACTCACCCACTGAGACACCTCACAGGACACCTGGGGCCTCGCTAACACTTACCTGAAAGAGAAACAAAGACACCAGGTTATTACACAATGTAACACTAACCCTCACAACATTACAACACAACAACATTACAACACAACAACATTACAACACAACAACATTACAACACACAACATTACAACACAACAACATTACAACACAACAACATTACAACACAACAACATTACAACACAACAACATTACAACACAACAACATTACAACACAACAACATTACAACACAACAACATTACAACACAACAACATTACAACACAACAACATTACAACACAACAACATTACAACACAACAACATTACAACAACAACATTACAACAACAACATTACAACACAACAACATTAAATACAAACCCAAAAAACCATTATAACACAATTTCAATATCACACTTGAACACAATAACAATATAACACACTTGAACACAATAACAATATAACACACTTGAACACAATAACATTATAACACACTTGAACACAATAACATTATAACACACTTGAACACAATAACAATATATCACACTTGAACACAATAACATTATAACACACTTGAACACAATAACATTATAACACACTTGAACACAATAACATTATAACACACTTGAACACAATAACATTATAACACACTTGAACACAATAACAATATATCACACTTGAACACAATAACATTATAACACACTTGAACACAATAACATTATAACACACTTGAACACAATAACATTATAACACACTTGAACACAATAACAATATATCACACTTGAACACAATAACATTATAACACACTTGAACACAATAACATTATAACACACTTGAACACAATAACAATATATCACACTTGAACACAATAACATTATAACACACTTGAACACAATAACATTATAACACACTTGAACACAATAACATTATAACACACTTGAACACAATAACAATATAACACACTTGAACACAATAACATTATAACACACTTGAACACAATAACATTATAACACACTTGAACACAATAACAATATAACACACTTGAACACAATAACAATAACACACTTGAACACAATAACAATATAACACACTTGAACACAATAACAATATAACACACTTGAACACAATAACAATAACACACTTGAACACAATAACAATATAACACACTTGAACACAATAACAATATAACACACTTGAACACAATAACAATATAACACACTTGAACACAATAACACACTTGAACACAATAACAATAACACACTTGAACACAATAACACACTTGAACACAATAACAATAACACACTTGAACACAATAACAATATAACACACTTGAACACAATAACAATATAACACACTTGAACACAATAACAATATAACACACTTGAACACAATAACACACTTGAACACAATAACAATATAACACACTTGAACACAATAACAATATAACACACTTGAACACAATAACAATATAACACACTTGAACACAATAACAATATAACACACTTGAACACAATAACACACTTGAACACAATAACAACATAACACACTTGAACACAATAACAATATATCACTCAAGTTACCCTTGTGGTGCCCACTTGTACCTCTATATATTGTAGAGATACTAGAGATACCCTGAGATACCCAACTAGAGATACCCACAAGACATACCCTGAGATACCCACAAGAGATACCCTGACACCCAACACTGATGTTGTTTAAGATTCGCTACTTGGAACAAAAAGTTCCAAGTAGCACGGGCTATGGTGAGCCCGCAGCCAACACTGAAATACTCGACAGATGCGCCACAAAAAGAGAATAGACATAACCAAAGGCCGTGATATTAAACACTCTTATCCAACTATCAACAGTCAGCATACTACACTTTAATACAACAAGACCGAGACTAACAGTATACACCGTACCTATTGGTCCATCAACTGACCAATGGGAATGTAGGGGTAGATTACCCCCCCCACACGATTGGCTACAATCCCGCACCTCCTCCTACATGGGACACACGACCCCACTTCCTCCTACATGGGACACACGACCCCACTTCCTCCTACATGGGACACACGACCCCACTTCCTCCTACATGGGACACACGACCCCACTTCCTCCTACATGGGACACACGACCCCACTTCCTCCTACATGGGCCACACAATCCCGCACCTCCTCCTACATGGGACACACGACCCCACTTCCTCCTACATGGGACACACGACCCCACTTCCTCCTACATGGGACACACGACCCCACTTCCTCCTACATGGGACACACGACCCCACTTCCTCCTACATGGGCCACACAATCCCGCACCTCCTCCTACATGGGACACACGACCCCACCTCCTCCTACATGGGACACACGACCCCACTTCCTCCTACATGGGACACACGACCCCACTTCCTCCTACATGGGACACACGACCCCACTTCCTCCTACATGGGACACACGACCCCACCTCCTCCTACATGGGACACACGACCCCACTTCCTCCTACATGGGACACACGACCCCACCTCCTCCTACATGGGACGCACGACCCCACTTCCTCCTACATGGGACGCACGACCCCACTTCCTCCTACATGGGACGCACGACGCCACCTCCTCCTACATGGGACACACGACCCCACCTCCTCCTACATGGGACATCACCTGCCTCCGAAGATGCTGAAGAGAGCCTCACCGAAACACGGCATTTACCAACCAGAAACAAGCCCAATAAAAACGAAGCTTAGAGAGTTCATTTTTCAACTTCCTTCCCATGGGAGAACATGAGATACTGCGTGCGGTAGATGCGTGCGGTAGCTGCGTGCGGTAGCTGCGTGCGGTGGCTGCGTGCGGTAGTTGCGTGTGGCAAATGCATGCAGTAGCTGCGTGCGGTAGCTGCGTGCGGTAGCTGCGTGTGGTAGATGCGTGTGGTAGCTGCGTGCGGTAGTTGCGTGTGGCAGATGCGTGCGGCCACTAAAAAGCACTAGTCGTCCCCACAGAGCACGAGTCGTCCCACAGAGCACGAGTCGTCCCACAGAGCACTAGTCGTCCCCACAGAGCACGAGTCGTCCCCACAGAGCACGAGTCGTCCCCACAGTGCACTAGTCGTCCCACAGAGAACTAGTCGTCCCACAGAGCACGAGTCGTCCCCACAGAGCACGAGTCGTCCCCACAGAGCACGAGTCGTCCCCACAGAGCACGAGTCGTTCCCACAGAGCACTAGTCGTCCCCACAGAGCACTAGTCGTCCCCACAGAGCACTAGTCGTCCCCACAGAGCACGAGTCGTCCCCACAGAGCACGAGTCGTCCCCACAGAGCACTAGTCGTCCCCACAGAGCACTAGTCGTCCCCACAGAGCCCGAGTCGTCCCCACAGAGCACGAGTCGTCCCCACGGAGCACTAGTCGTCCCCACAGAGCACTAGTCGTCCCCACAGAGCACGAGTCGTCCCCACAAAGCACGAGTCGTCCCCACAGAGCACTAGTCGTCCCCACAGAGCACGAGTCGTCCCCACAGAGCACGAGTCGTCCCCACAGAGCACGAGTCGTCCCACAGAGTACGAGTCGTCCCCACAGAGCACGAGTCGTCCCCACAGAGCACGAGTCGTCCCCACAGAGCACGAGTCGTCCCCACAGAGCACGAGACGTCCTCACAGAGCACGAGTCGTCCTCACAGAGCACGAGTCGTCCTCACAGAGCACGAGTCGTCCTCACAGAGCACGAGTCGTCCCACAGAGCACGAGTCGTCCCACAGAGCACGAGTCGTCCCACAGAGGACGACTAAGATACAGAGCTCATCAAGGCTGTCAACATAAATTTAAAATTTCACCTCAACATTATGCATGAAATTATAATAAATTCTCTTCACCCGAGGAAACCTTCCAGAAGGCAGCACCCGCTCGTCGCCCGCAAGCAACGCCCGCAAGCAGCACCCGCAGTGCCCGTAAACAGTGCCCGCAAGCAGCGCCCACAGTGCCCGCAAGCAGCACCCGCAGTGCCCGCAAGCAGCGCCCACAGCGCCCGCAAGCAGCACCCGCAGTGCTCGTAAACAGTGCCCGCAAGCAGCACCCGCAGTGCCCGTAAACAGTGCCCGCAAGCAGCACCCGCAGTGCCCGTAAGCAGTGCCCGCAAGGAGCGTCCGCAACCAGCGCCCGCAAGGAGCGTCCGCAACCAGCGCCCGCAAGCAGCACCCGCAGTGCCCGTAAACAGTGCCCGCAAGCAGCGCCCGCAATCAGCGCCCGCTAGCAGTCTCCGCAAGCAGCGCCCGCTAGCAGTCTCCGCAAGCAGTGCCCGCAAGGAGTGTCCGCAAGCAGCGCCCGCAAGCAGCGCCCACAGTGCCCGCAAGCAGCACCCGCAGTGCCCATAAGCAGTGACCGCAAGCAGCGTCCGCAAGCAGCGCCCGCAAGGAGCGTCCGCAACCAGCGCCCGCAAGCAGCACACGCAGTGCCCGTAAACAGTGCCCGCAAGCAGCGCCCGCAAGGAGTGTCCGCAAGCAGCGCCCGCAAGGAGCGTCCGCAAGGAGCGTCCGCAAACAGCGCACGCAAGCAGCGCCCGCAAGCAGTGCCCGCAAGCAGCGCCCGCAAGCAGCGCTCGCAAGCAGCGCCCGCAAGCAGCGCCCGCAAACAGCGCTCGCAAGCAGAGCTCGCAAGCAGCGCCATCAAGCAGTGCCCGCAAGCAGAGCCCGCAAGCAGAGCCCGCAAGCAGCGCCATCAAGCAGAGCCCGCAAGCAGCGCCATCAAGCAGAGCCCGCAAGCAGAGCCCGCAAGCAGCGCCATCAAGCAGCGCCCGCAAGCAGAGCCCGCAAGCAGCGCCATCAAGCAGCGCCCGCAAGCAGAGCCCGCAAGCAGCGCCATCAAGCAGTGCCCGCAAGCAGAGCCCGCAAGCAGCGCCATCAAGCAGCGCCCGCAAGCAGATGAAACACACGACACCTACAAGACACGACACACACACAACACCTACAAGACACGACACACACACAACACCTACAAGACACGACACACACACAACACCTACAAGACACGACACACACAACACCTACAAGACACGACACACACACAACACCTACAAGACACAACACACACACAACACCTACAAGACACAACACACACACAACACCTACAAGACACGACACACACACAACACCTACAAGACACAACACACACAACACCTACAAGACACAACACACACACAACACCTACAAGACACAACACACACAACACCTACAAGACACGACACACACACAACACCTACAAGACACAACACACACACAACACCTACAAGAGGACCAACACAAACAAGCAAGACAAACCACCCTCATTGATCCTACAACACACACACACACACACACACACACACACACACACACACACACACACACACACACACACACACACACACACACACCAACACAATGTTCCCACCATGAACAACACATATACATTCCTCAACAATCAACCACCAACAATCACCAACCCAACGTCACACAATTCCTAAACCAGATTGTTTACCACGTGACCAAACCCGCCCCCCAGAAGGCGAGGCAGCCTGCCCCCACCCCACCCAACTCTTCTCCCGATGAAAAACACATCAAATATGCATCAACAATGAGGTAAAGACACTTGTCTGGAAAGGCTCAGAGTTGGGGCGGGTGAGAGGACGCCGGGGCTTACAACGCGCCTGGTAAACGGCGCATTTCTCAATGGGAGGCGTCAAGTGGGACTCGCATACCCCTGAGAAATACCACGGAAATGTCGATTTTTATGGCGGAGAAATATCAATGCCTTCAAAGCCGAATTGGAGGAGGGGGTTTGTGTGTGTGTGTGTGTGTGTGTGTGTGTGTGTGTGTGTGTGTGTGTGTGTGTGTGTGTGTGTATTCACCTAGTTGTGATTACAGGGGTTGAGCTCTGGCTCTTTGGTCCCGCCTCTCAACCGTCAATCAACTGGTGTACAGATTCCTGAGCCTACTGGGCTCTTATCATATCTACATTTGAAACTGTGTATGGAGTCAGCCTCCACCACATCGCTGTCTAATGCATTCCACCTGTTAACTACTCTGTCCCTGTGGCTCATGTGGGTACTCAGTTTCCACCTGTGTCCCCTTGTTCGCGTCCCACCAGTGTTGAATAGTTTATCCTTGTCTATCCTGTCAAGTCCCATGAGGATTTTGTAGGTAGTGATCATGTCTTCTCTCACTCTTCTGTCTTCCAGTGTCGTAAGGTGCAATTCCCGCAGCCTTTCCTCGTAACTCATGCATACCTCTGAACTTTTTCCAACTTCGTCTTGTGCTTGACAGGGTACGGGATCCATGCTGGGGCCGCATACTAAAAGCGCCCTAAATGCCTCCTCATTTAGGTTTCTGAATGATGTTCTAACTTTTGCCAGTGTAGAGTACGCTGCTGTCGTTATCCTATTTATATGTGCCTCAGGAGATAGATTAGGTGTTACGTCCACACCCAAGTCTCTTTCTCGCGTCGTCACAGGTACGCAGTTCCCCTTCATTGTGTACTGTCCCTTTGGTCTCCTATCACCCAGTCCCATTTCCATAACTTTATATTTGCTTGTGTGTGTGTGTGTGTGTGTGTGTGTGTGTGTGTGTGTGTGTGTGTGTGTGTATGTGTGTGTGTGTGTGTGTGTGTGTGTGTGTGTGTGTGTGTGTGTGTGTGTGTGTGTGTGTGTTGTTTTATGCGCGTGCGAGCGTGCGCATGTATGTGCGCGGCTGGCTCCACGTGTTAGGCCTAAAGGCATGGAGATAGACATCCTCATATACAGACAGACTGTACGAAAGACAGACATAAAAGCAATAACCTTGACGACACGGGACCTCCAGAAGATAGAGCCCAGTAGGCTCAGGAACCTGTACACCAGTTGATTGACAGTTGAGAGGCGGGACCAAAGAGCCAGAGCTCAACCCTCGCAACCACAACTAGGTGAGTCGAAGACACCCCCCCCCCCCACAAAAATAAAAATATTTTTTAACTGGTCCGGTTGAGTTCAGAATCCCAAAGAGGGTTAGTTGGGTGATGAGTTAACAGCCTATTAACTTCTTGAAGGGTCGTTAAGGGGTAAACAAGTAGTTACTGACCAGTCAGCTAGTATGCTTTACACCTCAACATGACTTTAGACTACAGTACACTCTCTATGTGAGACGAGGTGTACAAATACATATGGTTTATACCTCCACGGGTTTGGTAAATTCAAATTTCATTTCGGTTTCAGAAAATGGAAAAATACAGTCTGGCTTGTTCTGCTGTTGTTGTACAGGGGGGGGGGGAGTGTTTGGTGTGGGAGCTGGTGTGTGGGAGTGTTTAGTGTGGGAGCTGGTGTGTGGGAGTGTTTGGTGTGGGAGCTGGTGTGTGGGGGTGTTTGGTGTGGGAGCTGGTGTGTGGGGGTGTTTGGTGTGGGAGCTGGTGTGTGGGAGTGTTTGGTGTGGGAGCTGGTGTGTGGGAGTGTTTGGTGTGGGAGCTGGTGTGTGTGGGGGTGTTTGGTGTGGGAGCTGGTGTGTGGGAGTGTTTGGTGTGGGAGCTGGTGTGTGGGGGTGTTTGGTGTGGGAGCTGGTGTGTGGGGGTGTTTGGTGTGGGAGCTGGTGTGTGGGAGTGTTTGGTGTGGGAGCTGGTGTGTGGGAGTGTTTGGTGTGGGAGCTGGTGTGTGTGGGAGTGTTTGGTGTGGGAGCTGGTGTGTGTGGGAGTGTTTGGTGTGGGAGCTGGTGTGTGGGAGTGTTTGGTGTGGGAGCTGGTGTGTGGGAGTGTTTGGTGTGGGAGCTGGTGTGTGGGAGTGTTTGGTGTGGGAGCTGGTGTGTGGGGGAGTGTTTGGTGTGGGAGCTGGTGTGTGGGAGTGTTTGGTGTGGGAGCTGGTGTGTGGGGGTGTTTGGTGTGGGAGCTGGTGTGTGGGAGTGTTTGGTGTGGGAGCTGGTGTGTGGGAGTGTTTGGTGTGGGAGCTGGTGTGTGGGGGAGTGTTTGGTGTGGGAGCTGGTGTGTGGGAGTGTTTGGTGTGGGAGCTGGTGTGTGGGGGTGTTTGGTGTGGGAGCTGGTGTGTGGGAGTGTTTGGTGTGGGAGCTGGTGTGTGTGGGAGTGTTTGGTGTGGGAGCTGGTGTGTGGGAGTGTTTGGTGTGGGAGCTGGTGTGTGTGGGAGTGTTTGGTGTGGGAGCTGGTGTGTGTGGGAGTGTTTGGTGTGGGAGCTGGTGTGTGGGAGTGTTTGGTGTGGGAGCTGGTGTGTGTGGGAGTGTTTGGTGTGGGAGCTGGTGTGTGGGAGTGTTTGGTGTGGGAGCTGGTGTGTGGGAGTGTTTGGTGTGGGAGCTGGTGTGTGTGGGAGTGTTTGGTGTGGGAGCTGGTGTGTGTGGGAGTGTTTGGTGTGGGAGCTGGTGTGTGGGAGTGTTTGGTGTGGGAGCTGGTGTGTGTGGGGGTGTTTGGTGTGGGAGCTGGTGTGTGGGAGTGTTTGGTGTGGGAGCTGGTGTGTGTGGGGGTGTTTGGTGTGGGAGCTGGTGTGTGGGAGTGTTTGGTGTGGGAGCTGGTGTGTGGGAGTGTTTGGTGTGGGAGCTGGTGTGTGGGAGTGTTTGGTGTGGGAGCTGGTGTGTGTGGGGGTGTTTGGTGTGGGAGCTGGTGTGTGGGAGTGTTTGGTGTGGGAGCTGGTGTGTGTGGGGGTGTTTGGTGTGGGAGCTGGTGTGTGTGGGAGTGTTTGGTGTGGGAGCTGGTGTGTGTGGGGGTGTTTGGTGTGGGAGCTGGTGTGTGGGAGTGTTTGGTGTGGGAGCTGGTGTGTGTGGGGGTGTTTGGTGTGGGAGCTGGTGTGTGGGAGTGTTTGGTGTGGGAGCTGGTGTGTGGGAGTGTTTGGTGTGGGAGCTGGTGTGTGGGAGTGTTTGGTGTGGGAGCTGGTGTGTGTGGGGGTGTTTGGTGTGGGAGCTGGTGTGTGGGAGTGTTTGGTGTGGGAGCTGGTGTGTGTGGGGGTGTTTGGTGTGGGAGCTGGTGTGTGTGGGGGTGTTTGGTGTGGGAGCTGGTGTGTGTGGGGGTGTTTGGTGTGGGAGCTGGTGTGTGGGAGTGTTTGGTGTGGGAGCTGGTGTGTGTGGGGGTGTTTGGTGTGGGAGCTGGTGTGTGTGGGGGTGTTTGGTGTGGGAGCTGGTGTGTGTGGGGGTGTTTGGTGTGGGAGCTGGTGTGTGTGGGGGTGTTTGGTGTGGGAGCTGGTGTGTGGGAGTGTTTGGTGTGGGAGCTGGTGTGTGTGGGGGTGTTTGGTGTGGGAGCTGGTGTGTGGGAGTGTTTGGTGTGGGAGCTGGTGTGTGTGGGGGTGTTTGGTGTGGGAGCTGGTGTGTGTGGGGGTGTTTGGTGTGGGAGCTGGTGTGTGTGGGGGTGTTTGGTGTGGGAGCTGGTGTGTGGGAGTGTTTGGTGTGGGAGCTGGTGTGTGTGGGGGTGTTTGGTGTGGGAGCTGGTATGTGTGGGAGTGTTTGGTGTGGGAGCTGGTGTGTGTGGGAGTGTTTGGTGTGGGAGCTGGTGTGTGTGGGAGTGTTTGGTGTGGGAGCTGGTGTGTGGGAGTGTTTGGTGTGGGAGCTGGTGTGTGGGAGTGTTTGGTGTGGGAGCTGGTGTGTGTGGGAGTGTTTGGTGTGGGAGCTGGTGTGTGGGAGTGTTTGGTGCGGGAGCTGGTGTGTGGGGGTGTTTGGTGCGGGAGCTGGTGTGTGGGGGTGTTTGGTGTGGGAGCTGGTGTGTGGGAGTGTTTGGTGTGGGAGCTGGTGTGGGAGTATGTCACCTTAATCTCTCTCAAAAGGAGATTCGCCTGCTCCATCATCATCTATTCTACTACACCATGTCTATATATTTAGGAACACAAGAAGTTACAGCAGCAACAATGACAACAGCTACTCCTTAGACGTCTAGACAGTACCACCAGTTCCCTCCACAAGAAGTACTGCGACGGGCGTTGGTTCGCCCGGTTCGTGAGGGCCGTGGTTCTGGGTCCGCCTCCGGCTGTGAGGATGTGCGGCCAGTGCCCAAGCGTTCTAGGCGCTCTTCTACTGCTTGGGCTGATATGGAGGACTACGACGCGGGTGGAGCTTCGGGAGATGGTGTGGCGGTTCCAGGTGCCTCGTGCTCTACGACGCTGGTGGTGGCTGATGTCCATGTGTCGGCTGTTGACGATGATTGGGCGTCTAATTTACCTCCTGTTCTTTCTCCTGCAGAAGGTTCTCCGCAGTGGGAGGTGGTTGCTCCTACGGGCGTGGATGGTGTGGATCCTGGTACGAGCCGAGGCATCAAGCTGGTGCTGAAAAAGGATGCCAAGCGTGGGGGGTCCCGGCAGGTGCAACGTTCAGTGGTTGCCGAAGAGCCCTGTGAGGCAGCTGAGGAGGCTCCCAGTGTGCTGCCCATTGCCCGGCCTCTTGGGAAGGAGCCTCTCCCTCTCATCTTGGCCTCCGGAGTGGCGATGGATGCTGACCATCCGTTGCATTTTGACATTGTTGACCGTGTGCGTCCTGCTCCGTGGTGCCCTTCTGCCATCTGGATTCGTCGGGCTAAGTGTTTTATTGTGGGTGTGCCAGAGTTAATGCCTGATCCTCGTACGCTCAATAGTGACCATGTTTCGGAGGACATTATGTTACTTTGGGAAGCGTACTGTATTCGCTTCCCGGCGGAAGAGTGGCCGGACAAGTATGAGATCTTCTCGTAGTCTGTGTGCTTGCTGTGTGTTTTATTTTTCTTTTGTTTTCTTGTGTTTTTGATGTTGGCCCTTCAGGCCGGTGTTTAGTGACTTGTGTTTCTGCCTGATTTTTATTGTACTTGGCCTCGCCTTTTGTAACGGGGCGTTAATGTATTGATTTTCTGTTGCTTTACCTGTTGCCTCTTGTTGTATGTTTTGTTTTCTGGAGGTGTTGTTTTGTACTGTGATTGCTGGATTGCCATTGTATTCTGTTTTATGTTTTGATGTATGCTGTATTTTTCATGTTTTTCTTGTGTATGTGTTTTGTTGTGCTATGCTGTTTTGTTGTGTTGACCAGACCACACACTAGAAATTGAAGGGACGACGACGTTTTGTTGTGCTCGGCTGTCGGCCCTTCTGGCCGGTGGTCTATTGTTTTCTTTTATGTATTCTGTATTTTTATTGTATTTAATTTGCGTGCTCTGCATGTAAAAAAAAAAAAAAAAAAAAAAAAAAAAAAGTTCCCTCCACACCAACACCGGTCACCCCCACCTCCCCTGGCCGCTGGGAGCTCACGCCACCGGCTGAAACAAGCAGTTAGTGAGCCGGGTCATAGTTATCTATGATTCCAGCTCCACCTGGATGGCCGTCGTTCCATATATATAGAAGCCAGCCACCACCAAGTTTCAGATTACTCCTGAGTGCTCTACTGCAAAGATCTGCTGGCATATCTCGGTGTGATAGCAGGTTTATGCAGACTGGCTCACAGTATTCTAGCACCATATTTTATTTGCACATTAACATAACGTAAATTTTATTGTTCCTATTGTTTGTTTTGCACGCGTATTAGAGGCTAGCCTGAATAATATTTTTTGTTTTGTAAATTGTTTAAAGTTTCATAAGTATTAAAAAAAATTGTTCTCTCTATACTTTATCCTACAGTTACCTCACGGTGGAGTTAAATAGCAGTTTTAATTTTTTTTTTTACTTCATGTGACTGGCATTCTATCTGCCCTAGAGACTGCTCTACTATCTATTTTTCCCTCACAGAGAGTTTGATGTGGAAGCTGTGTGAGAGAGAGAGAGAGAGAGAGAGAGAGAGAGAGAGAGAGAGAGAGAGAGAGAGAGAGAGAGAGAGAGAGAGAGAGAGAGAGAGAGAGAGAGAGAGAGAGAAAGGAGACCAAAGAAGAATTACACAACAAGATGATTAAGGACAGACAAACAAGAAGTGCCATACTTCCTGGCAGCACCGGCGAAAATCCCCTAATGGCACTCTCCAGACGTCGCCCTTAAACCTGCCGGGAGTGGCACTGTATGGCCCCCAGCGACTACAAGGTTCCAGGAAAGGCGGCGATCATCTTGAATTACACCGGGTGGCTTGGCACTCTCTTCCTCCCTGGCACTGTTGCTTCCTCTAGGTCGAGAGTGCTAGCTGGGGGCAGTGTACAAGACAGCCTTATGCACGGATCGACCAGCCTGAGTTTACGAGTAGGAGAGGGAGTGGTGGAGAGAGAGAGAGAGAGAGAGAGAGAGAGAGAGAGAGAGAGAGAGAGAGAGAGAGAGAGAGAGAGAGAGAGAGAGAGAGAGAGAGAGAGAGAGAGAGAGAGAGAGAGAGAGAGAGACAGAGACAGAGACAGAGACAGAGAGATAGACAGAGACAGACAGAGAGAGAGAGATAGACAGAGACAGAGAGAGAGAGATAGACAGAGACAGAGAGAGAGAGAGATAGACAGAGACAGAGAGAGAGAGAGAGAGACAGAGACAGAGACAGAGAGAGAGAGAGAGAGACAGAGACAGAGACAGAGAGAGAGAGAGAGAGACAGAGAGAGCCATTATATGACCAAGCCTCAAGGTACAGTCATTTGAGAGACTAATTACCCTCCAAACAAGGGTCTACATACTTACACACAACTTCCTATATCTAAGCCTTCTAGACACAGCGCCAAGAGAACATTCAACACGTGCAAAATGATTTAATATTTTGCAACAAAAAGAGTGGGAATTAAGTGTTAATAACTAAAGTAAACATATATCAAAGTGTATACAGGTGTTGTATACAGGTGTTGTATACAGTATTGTATACAGGTGTTGTATACAGTATTGTATACAGGTGTTGTATACAGTATTGTATACAGGTGTTGTATACAGGTGTTGTATACAGTATTGTACACAGGTGTTGTATACAGTATTGTACACAGGTGTTGTATACAGTATTGTATACAGGTGTTGTATACAGTATTGTATATAGGTGTTGTATACAGTATTGTATACAGGTGTTGTATACAGTATTGTATACAGGTGTTGTAAACAGAAATGATGCAGGACCATGAGGGAGGGTGAGGGTAGTGGTGGAGGGTGAGGGGGGGGGGGGGAAGGGTTGGAGTGAGGTGAGGCGTTAAAGTGAAAGGGGGGCGGCTCTTCCCCCATTAAGAGGAGAGTGGCTGGAGGGGACACGTGAATAATCATTAATAGGGAAAAAGGGAAAAGGGGAAAGAGGGAGGGAGGGAGGGATCCGTGGACTTGGATAAAGGCAGGGAGGGAGTCAGAGATGGGTAGATGGAGTGAAGGAGTTCAATAGGGAGGCTAGGGTAGGAGAGGCAAGGGAGGGAGGGAGGGAGGCTAGAGCAGGAGAGGGAGGCTAGAGCAGGAGAGGGAGGCTAGGGCAGGAGAGGGAGGGGCCAGGACCAGTAAGCAGTGTATGGTACGAGTATGAGTACCGTTACCCAGTAGTGACCCTTGTGTACCGTCACTCTATACGGCTCACCCCAGCCCCGCCCTCCTAGCATGCATGTAGGTCCCCTCCAATACAGTTTCTGTGTGCTTTTCTCCTACCACCCCCTTCCTTTTTTTTTTTTTGCTTTATTGTGTATTTAAAGGTTACAAAACATACAAGACAAATGCCTAAAGGTTATGGATCTCTTGAAGCTCCTCCGCTTCCGGACAAGAACCGAGGACGCAGCAAGCATTTCCCCTCTGGATCGCCACACTGAGGCGCTATATATATATATATATATATATATATATATATATATATATATATATATATATATATATATATATATATATATATATATATATATTATATATATATAACTGAAAACTCGTTTTTCGCAACTGAAAAAGCATATAGTCCTGGGGACCATTCAGGCTTGTTCGCATTTGTGTTCCTCACGTGTGCCCCAAAGAATGAGGTGATTTCATAAAATGCTATGCCCAAGATTACCATCAGAGTGCGGGCGGACTGATGGGCTAAATAGCCTCGGCTACCATTAGTTTTTGTCCGGTCGTGATGGTCAAGTGGATTAAGGCGTCCTGTACATACCAGTTGCGTTGCTCCTGGCAGTATGGGTTCGAGTCACTTCTGGGGTGTGAGTTTTCAGTTGCATATAGTCCTGGGGACCATTCAGGCTTGTTCGCATATATATATATATATATAGTACTGGAGCTTCAGTACTATATATTAGTACACAATGGTCCATACGTACTATCATAAGAGCAGGGCGGGTTGTTCAGCCAGGCTGTTGTGTCACACAGCCTCTTCCCTTAACCCCGTATTGCGCTCTCGTTTTACTTGGGGATTCAGACCTTTACGCATTCCGTGCGCTTACATGCGTCGTGCGTCTTAAACGTGTTGTGCGTTTTAAACGACGCATTGGGGTGAGCGAACCTGTTGGCGGGAGGCCCCCACCACACACCTGGGCTCGTCTACATCTGTCATTGGGCGACCTTGCTCACGCCTACACCTGTACACACATGGTAGGGAGGTAGGGAAAGGGGGTAGGGAAGGGGAGGTAGGGAAAGGGAGGTAGGGAAAGGGGAGGTAGGGAAGGGGAGGTAAGGGAGGGGAGGTAGGGAAGGGGAGGTAGGGAAGAGGAGGTAGGGAAGAGGAGGTAGGGGAGGGGAGGCAGGGAAGGGGAGGCAGGGAAGAGGAAGTAGGGAAGGGGAGGTAGGGAAGGGGAGGCAGGGAAGGGGAGGTAAGGAAGGGGAAGTAAAGGTTTATAAAGCCGAAGGGTCAAAGTCTTGTGGAGCTTCCACGTACACATAAGCCAACTTTCCCATGTAAAAGCCCACTGGGGCCGCTCGCTTTTATCCGGCTGCGTTCGGTCTTATCCGGCTGCGTTCGGTCTTATCCGGCTCCACTCGTCTCATCCGGCTGGGCTCGGTTACTGGGGCTCAGACGCAACACAACACCGACCGGCTCCACCCCCACCAGTCATCCCTACACGTTAAACGCGAATTTATACTAAGATAAGCTGCGAATGTCCGTTTACGCCCGTGATGCGTCCACACCTGTCATGCGTTTACGCGTGTGATGCGTCCACACCTGTCATGCGTTTACGCGTGTGATGCGTCCACACCTGTCATGCGTTTACGCCTGTGATGCGTCCACACCTGTCATGCGTTTACGCGTGTATGTTGCGTCCACACGTGTCATGCGTTTACGCCTGTGATGGGTCCACACCCGTCATATGCGTTTACGCGTGTGAGGCGTGCCAGGCAGAAGAGCAGCTGGAACACAAACAGCCCTCACTACTGAATGAGTAAGGCATTATTCCCAGGCACGAGCACCCCCCCCCCCCCCCACCCTCACACTCATGTAAATACTTCCCCCCCATCCCTCACCCCTCACCCCCCCCCCCCCTCCCTCACCCCCTCACACTCATGTAAATACTTCCCCCCCATCCCTCACCCCTCACCCCCACCCCTCAACCCCCACCCCCTCAACCCCCACCCCCCCACTACCCTCTCCCCCACATACTGAGTCACTAGAGTATTGAACTAAGCACGTCACTGGCTAGGACCATCAGAGCTTGACCATGCAAGCGCATCTACGATTGTCCACGCACGCACGCACAGCTGACAGCGTTCTGGGGTTCGTAGTCCTAAAGGACCCGGGTTCGATTCCCAGTCGAGGCAGAAACATATGGACAATTTCTTTAACCTGATGCTTCTGTTCATCTAGCAGGTACCTGGGGGTTAGAGAGCTGCTATGGGCTGCTTCGTGGGGGGGGGGGGGGTATGTAACAAAAAGGAGGCCTTGTCGAGGACCGGGCCGCGGGGACGCTAACTCCCGAGATCAGACCGAGATAACTCATACGTCAGGCTGCGAGCAGCCGCGTCCAACAGCCTGGTTGATCAGTCCGGCAACCAGGAGGCCTGGTCGACGACCGGGCCGCGGGGACGCTAAGCCCCGGAAGCACCTCAAGGTAACCTCAAGGTAAGGTATCATCTCAAGATAACCTCAAGATAACCCGCCACCAGACGCCCACACACCAACACGATATCATCAGCAGCGTACGGAAGGTTAGCAAATAAGTGCTTTTAGCAATCTGAACAAAGAGTCGTTCACAATCTTATATATATCGTTTATATAAAACGAATTCTGGAGTATGCAGCACCAGCATGGAGTCCTTATCTCGTTAAACACAAAACAAAAGCTAGAAAAGGTTCAGAGGTATGTAGCAGACTAGTCCCAGAGCTGAGAGGCATGATCTACGAGGAAAGACAAAATGAAATAAAAACTCTCGTAACTGAAAGAAAGAGAAGAAACAGGGGGAGACATGATTACCACATACAACACACTCAGGCGAGCACATTGTTCAGCATGGCTAGTACACAAACAGCAAGAAACATATGTTTACTAAGTACGCAAATGATGAATTGATGAAGATTAAGCCACCCAAAAGGTGGCACGGGCATGAATAGCCCGTAAGTGGTGGCCATTTTAAGCCATTACCAGTATCAAGAGCTGATACTGGAGATCTGTGGAGGTGCGAATGCACCCTGCATGACGGGAGATGTCTCCCTTGTGAATGTGTTAAGATGAAGATGAAGCCACCCAAAAGGTGGCACAGGCATGAATAGCTCGTAAGTGGTGGCTTTTTTGAGCCATCACCAGTATCAATAGATGATACTGGAGATCTGTGGAGGTGCGACTGCACCCTGCGTGACGGGAGATGTCTCCCGGACCAAATGGTGACCAGATGGTGTACGCAAATGAGCCGCAGAGGCATATTATATGTTTCTTGTTCAGTGTCACAATCATGAAGAAATGGAACGCGGTGAATTCTAAATCTGACGGATTTAGGGAAACGTACCCAAACGTCTCGCCCAGCGCGGGAATCGAACCTGAGACCTCTGGGTTGCGAGTCGACTACACAGACCACTGTGCTACGGGAACTAACAAAACATATCTAGATTAATTAAACATCTAAACAGATTACGAAAGAAAATATCAGTAATCTATACAGGAAACAAGTAATGAACAATACACTATACTCGAGGGAGTTGACGCCATCCGTCAACAGATGTCGCTACTCTGGTGGTATCTGGCAACTTTCAGCGTTCACAAGAGTATCAGTTATTTGGGCGGGAAGTTTCCTCTCTTACTTACAGGGTGTAAATAATAGCATGGTTGCCAGAGGGCAGCACAAGGCAACCAGGTACTTCTCCGGCCGTCGTTGTTGCATCTTAATACACAACGACTCGGGTATGTTCTAGGTTCGGTTAAGACAGGTTGGGTTAGGATACGTCAGGATAGGATAGATTAGGATACGACATGATAGGTTAGGATAAGACAGGATAGGTTAGGATAGGTTAAGACAGGATAGGTTAGGATAAGACAGGATAGGTTAGGATAAGACAGGATAGGTTAGGATAACACACGATAGGTTAGGATAACAAAGGATAGGTTAGGATACGACCGGATAGGTTAAGTAGTGAAAAGGTGAAAATATTAGTGGTTACTTCTATCCACATTATAAGGGTGAAAGTAGCCAGGAGACTCTGTTGACCAGACCACACACTAGAAGTTGAAGGGACGACGACGTTTCGGTCCGTCCTGGACCATTCTCAAGTCGATTGTGATGAGAATGGTCCAGGACGGACCGAAACGTCGTCGTCCCTTCACCTTCTAGTGTGTGGTCTGGTCAACATACTTCAGCCACGTTATTGTGACTCATCGCCTGCACAGGAGACTCTGCATTCAACGACCGCCAGCTGGAGAGGCGGAGCCCAAGCGCTGTGTTCTGTGTTGTGGTCCAGTTCGTGCAGGAAGTGCAGTACCGGCTGAACTAGGTGATCAAACCCCCTCCCTCCCTCCCCCCCCCGCCTCCCCCCCCTTGCATACTAAACGGAATCCACCACTCCGTTAAATATACGACGTGTTAGTCAAAAGTAAAGCATCGAAATATTGACGATTTCTGCGCGTCAGCCTCGATTAGTTAGGTGGGTTGGTTGGGTTTGTACGTTTTTGGTTATTTTTTTACGGACTGGAAAATCGTGGTAAGGGGTTGGGGTTGGGGGGGTGGGGTGGGGAGGGGGGCAATTTCCCACACTCCCCCCCCCTTCCCCACATCTTCCCCCCTCCCCCTCCCCCTCCCCCTCCCTCCTTCCCACCCTTCCTGAGCGGGCGTGTGCGTGGCTGTGCACGTCTGGTTCTCCCAGACAGTGAAGGAGAGAGAGAGGACGCACAGGAGCGTGCGTGCGCGCGCGGACCACCAATTAAGCACCTCCCTTGCAGGAAGCACAACACACACTCACACGCAACACAACACACACTCACACGCAACACACACTCACACGCAACACACACTCACACGCAACACAGCCCGTTCACGCACTCCCGCCACAACGTACAAAATCCAGCGTCCTAACCCACCCAGAAGCACAAGAACCCAACCACCATCGATGCATAGAAAATGGGTATTTGCGAGCCGTAACTTCCATAGTACATTACAATTTGGACGTTTGCGCTAGAACGTCTCAAATGAGACGCTTAGAAGCACATACATTACTTTCAGGAGTCTGTGCCCACTGCGTCGAGGCACAGATGGCTTGATCAGCCTTGGGAGGTACGGCACAGCACCAATCACGGCTGGGAGCTGTGTGCTCAGCGGCGGCGGCGGTGGCGGCGTGCGGAACTACGGCAGTCAGCGTCCGGTGCCCTTGATAACGGGGGAACTGCTGTGACGCCGAGCGTGGTGTACTGTCCCGGTCCAGCGTGGTGTACTGTCCCGGCCCAGGGTGGTGTACTGTCCCGGCCCAGGGTGGTGTACTGTCCAGGCCCAGTGTGGTGTACTGTCCTGGTCCAGCCTGGTGTACTGTCCCGGCCCAGGGTGGTGTACTGTCCTGGCCTAGCGTGATGTACTGTCCTACCTTGCATACCTTGAGGTTACTTTGAGATTATTTCGGGCTTAGCGACCCCGCGACCCGGTCCTCGACCAGGCCTCCTGGTTGCTGGACTGGTCAACCAGGCTGTTGGACGCGGCTGCTCGCAGCCTGACGTATAAATCACAGCCTGGTTGATCAGGTATCCTTTGGAGGTGCTTATCAAGTTCTCTCTTGAACACTGTGAGGGGTCGGCCAGTTATGCCCCTTATGTGTAGTGGAAGCGTGTTGAACAGTCTCGGGCCTCTGATGTTGATAGTTCTCTCTCAGAGTACCTGTTGCACCTCTGCTCTTCAACGGGGGTATTCTGCACATCCTGCCATGCCTCCTGGTCTCATGTCATGTTATTTCTGTGTGCAGGTTTGGGACCAGCCCCTCTTTTATTTTCCACGTGTAAATTATTGTGTATCTCTCCCGCCTGCACTCAAGAGAATACAGATTTAGGCTCTTTAGTCGGTCCCAATAGTTTAGATGTTTTACTGAGTAGATTCTAGCAGTAAAGGCTCATTGCACGCTCTCCAGGTCAGCAATTTCTCCAGCTTTGAAAGGGGCTGTCATTGTGCAGCAGTACTCCACTCTAGAGAGCACTATCGTCTTGAAGAGTATCATCATCGGTATAGCATCTCTAGTGTGAAAGGTTCTTGTTATCCAACCTGTCATTTTTCTTGCAGTTGTGACGGCTACTCTATTGTGTTCTTTAAAGGTAAGGTCTTCCGACATGAGTACACCCAGGTCCTTTACAATGCCTTTTAGTTCTGTTATGATTTGCCTGAGTTTTACGTGGTTTCTGCTTTTATATTTACATTTTTCCATAGCGCATGAGCTGGAACTTATCTTCGTTAAACACCATATTATTTTCTGTAGCCCATAGAAAGACCTGATCTACATCTGATTGGAGGTTTGCCGTGTCCTCTATGTTGTCTACTCTCATAAAAATCATAGTGTCATCAGCAAAGGATGATACAGTACTATAGATTGTGTTCTTGTATATGTCCGATATGAGGATGAGAAAAAGTACTGGAGCAAGCACAGTACCCTGGGGGACTGAGCTCTTCACGGTTGATGGACCGGATTTTATTTTGTTGACTATTAAACAATGTGTTCTATTAGTCAGGAAATTGTAGATCCATCTGCCTATTTTTCCGGTAATTCCTTTTGAACGTATTTTGTGTGCAATAACACCATGGTCACATTTATCAAAGGCTTTTCCGAAATCTATGTAAATTACATCAGCGTTTTGTTTGTCTTCCATGGCATCTAATGCCATGTCATAGTGGTCCAGCAACTGCGACAGGCAAGAGCGCCCTGTTCTGAAACCATGTTGTCCGGGGTTATGGAGATGCTGTGATTCTATGTATTTTGTGATCTTCTTACCACTCAAAGACTTTTATGATGTGTGATGTTAGTGCTATCAGTCTGTAATTTTTTGCCTCTGCCTTATTTCCTCCTTTATGGAGTGGTGCTATCTCTGCTGTTTTTAGTATGTCAGAGATAACGCCAGTATCTAGGCTTTGTCTCCAAAAATGTGAAGAGCCTGTGATAGTGTTTTTTTTACAGTTCTACCTTGAGGATACCTTGAGGTGCTTCCGGGGCTTAGCGTCCCCGCGGCCCGGTCGTCGACCAGACCTCCTGGTTGCTGGACTGATCAACCAGGCTGTTGGACGCGGCTGCTAGCAGCCTGACGTATGAATCACAGCCTGGTTGATCAGGTATCTTTTGGAGGATGAATATGGAGTTCCAAAAATCCGGGCCTGGTGCAGAGTGCATACTGTTTATGGCTTCTTCAAAATCCAGTGGGGACAGGGTGACGTCTGATATATGATTTGATGTTGGTATCATATCCATGAAAAAATCACGACTGGTCACGTGGTCAGCCATACAGAGCCACGTAGCCAGACATACAGGGCCACGTGGCCAGTCATACAGGGCCACGTGGCCAGTCATACAGGGCCACGTGGCCAGTCATACAGGGCCACGTGGCCAGTCATACAGGACCACGTGGCCAGTCATACAGGGCCACGTGGCCAGTCATACAGGGCCACGTGGCCAGTCATACAGGGCCACGTGGCCAGTCGTACAGGGCCACGTGGCCAGTCATACAGGGCCACGTGGCCAGTCATACAGGGCCACGTGGCCAGTCATACAGGGCCACGTGGCCAGTCGTACAGGGCCACGTGGCCAGTCATACAGGGCCACGTGGCCAGTCATACAGGACCACGTGGCCAGTCATACAGGGCCACGTGGCCAGTAGCCTGCATTATAAGGATATCCTCAAGAACAGGGAAGTGACCTTGCCCTTATTTCGGGGGTCCAGGGCCCTGCGGCCCGGTCTCTAGCCAGACCTCCACGGCATGAGACCAGCCCTCAGAGTTACAGCACAGCTCCAGGTACCTTATACCAGCACGGACCTCATACCAGCACGGAGCTCATACCAGCACGGAGCTCATACCAGCACGGAGCTCATACCAGCACGGACCTCATACCGGTACGGACCTCATACCGGCACGGACCTCATACCGGTACGGACCTCATACCGGCACGGACCTCATACCGGCACGGACCTCACACCAGCACGGACCTCATACCGGCACGGACCTCACACCAGCACGGACCTCATACCGGCACGGACCTCATACCGACACGGACCTCATACCGGCACGGACCTCATGATGTCATGAGTGGTCATTCAATAACATAGTGTGCAAGATCCTGTTTCACCCCCTCCCCCACAGGGTACCCCTGGGAGGGGTCAGGGTTGGGGGGGGGGATGGCCCCCAGCATCCACCTGCCCACAGGTAACGGGAGCCCAACCTGAGCCTGGCTAGGCGGGGGATGTCCCAGTGGATGGCTAGACGGGAGGGGGGGGGGCGGGCAGCAGACGGCTAGACGCTAATGACATCATCCCTTGCCACCCACCTAACACTATCCTGGTGACGTCACAGCCAACCCCCCACCTCCAACATCCCCCCCTTCCTCCCCTCCCTCTACCCGTTCCCCACTCCACGTGGTCAACCGTCACTTAATTCAAATAAACAAATCCACAAGGGCAGTAACGAGGATTCGAACCTGCGTCCGGGAGCATCCCAGACGCTGCCTTAATCGACTGAGCTATTGTGCTTTGTGTGTTAATTCAAATACATTTACTGCAACGGGGCTAGTTTCTTCCCCAGGGAAGAAATCCTTCCCCATTTCTTACCCCCACATTCAAAAGGTCACATCAACAGCTCACTATCTCCCAAGGCCAAGTCAACTATCAAACAATTTATTCCTAAATTTAACAAACATTACATATACAAAAATGTTCCCGCCAAATTATGAAATTCGAAAAAACACAAAACCTGGCGCCATTAACAGCCTAGTTTAGCGGACCGTCATCATGATCCTGCCCGAAACGCTGCGCGTACTAGTGGCTTTACAAGATTGTAAATACCCTGCTATGTATTCTCACAAACCCAATGTACCTTCTTGTATATAAATAAATAAATAAATAATGAATGATGTGGAGCACCGCCAAACTGGTCGTGCAAGGTGGCGTCATGGAGCTGTGCCTGCATGATGCAACCGTTAACTTGCAACAATGCAAGCTAGACTCGGAACTGAACATTCCGAACTCAGGTCACATGGGTTACTGGCCCATGTTGGTCACATGGGTTACTGAACCGTGTTGGTCACATGGGTTACTGAACCGTGTTGGTCACATGGGTTACTGGCCCGTGTTGGTCACATGGGTTACTGAACCGTGTTGGTCACATGGGTTACTGAACCGTGTTGGTCACATGGGTTACTGAACCGTGTTGGACACATGGGTTACTGAACCGTGTTGGTCACATGGGTTACTGAACCGTGTTGGTCACATGGGTTACTGGACCGTGTTGGACACATGGGTTACTGGAGCATGTTGGTCACATGGGTTACTGGAGCATGTTGGTCACATGGGTTACTGGAGCATGTTGGTCACATGGGTTACTGGAGCATGTTGGTCACATGGGTTACTGAACCGTGTTGGTCACATGGGTTACTGGAGCATGTTGGTCACATGGGTTACTGAACCGTGTTGGTCACATGGGTTACTGGCCCGTGTTGGTCACATGGGTTACTGAACCGTGTTGGACACATGGGTTACTGAACCGTGTTGGTCACATGGGTTACTGAACCGTGTTGGTCACATGGGTTACTGGACCGTGTTGGACACATGGGTTACTGGAGCATGTTGGTCACATGGGTTACTGGACCATGTTGGTCACATGGGTTACTGGAGCATGTTGGTCACATGGGTTACTGAACCGTGTTGGTCACATGGGTTACTGGAGCATGTTGGACACATGGGTTACTGGACCATGTTGGTCACATGGGTTACTGGAGCATGTTGGTCACATGGGTTACTGAACCGTGTTGGTCACATGGGTTACTGGAGCATGTTGGTCACATGGGTTACTGAACCGTGTTGGTCACATGGGTTACTGAACCGTGTTGGTCACATGGGTTACTGGACCGTGTTGGACACATGGGTTACTGGAGCATGTTGGTCACATGGGTTACTGGAGCATGTTGGACACATGGGTTACTGGACCATGTTGGTCACATGGGTTACTGAACCGTGTTGGTCACATGGGTTACTGAACCGTGTTGGTCACATGGGTTACTGGAGCATGTTGGTCACATGGGTTACTGAACCGTGTTGGTCACATGGGTTACTGGAGCATGTTGGTCACATGGGTTACTGAACCGTGTTGGTCACATGGGTTACTGGAGCATGTTGGACACATGGGTTACTGAACCGTGTTGGTCACATGGGTTACTGGAGCATGTTGGTCACATGGGTTACTGGAGCATGTTGGTCACATGGGTTACTGGACCATGTTGGACACATGGGTTACTGGAGCATGTTGGTCACATGGGTTACTGGAGCATGTTGGTCACATGGGTTACTGAACCGTGTTGGTCACATGGGTTACTGGAGCATGTTGGCCACATGGGTTACTGGAGCATGTTGGTCACATGGGTTACTGGACCATGTTGGTCACATGGGTTACTGGAGCATGTTGGTCACATGGGTTACTGGAGCATGTTGGCCACATGGGTTACTGGACCATGTTGGTCACATGGGTTACTGGAGCATGTTGGTCACATGGGTTACTGGAGCATGTTGGTCACATGGGTTACTGGAGCATGTTGGTCACATGGGTTACTGGAGCATGTTGGTCACATGGGTTACTGGACCATGTTGGACACATGGGTTACTGGAGCATGTTGGTCACATGGTTTACTGGAGCATGTTGGTCACACGGGTTACTGGAGCATGTTGGTCACATGGGTTACTGGAGCATGTTGGACACATGGGTTACTGGACCATGTTGGTCACATGGGTTACTGGAGCATGTTGGTCACATGGGTTACTGGAGCATGTTGGTCACATGGGTTACTGGAGCATGTTGGACACATGGGTTACTGGACCATGTTGGTCACATGGGTTACTGGAGCATGTTGGTCACATGGGTTACTGGAGCGTATTGGTCACATGGGTTACTGGAGCATGTTGGTCACATGGGTTACTGGAGCATGTTGGACACATGGGTTACTGGAGCATGTTGGTCACATGGGTTACTGGCCCATGTTGGTCACACGGGTTACTGGACCATGTTGGTCACATGAATCACTGGACCATGTTGGTCACATGAGCTACTGGACCATGTTGGTCACATGAATCACTGGACCATGTTGGTCACACGAGCTACTGGACCATGTTGGTCACATGAACCACTGGACCATGTTGGTCACACGAATCACTGGACCATGTTGGTCACATGAACCACTGGACCATGTTGGTCACATGAACCACTGGACCATGTTGGTCACACGAATCACTGGACCATGTTGGTCACATAAACCACTGGACCATGTTGGTCACACGAACCACTGGACCATGTTGGTCACATAAACCACTGGACCATGTTGGTCACACGAACCACTGGACCATGTTGGTCACATGAACCACTGGACCATGTTGGTCACATGAACCACTGGACCATGTTGGTCACACGAGCTACTGGACCATGTTGGTCACATGAACCACTGGACCATGTTGGTCACACGAACCACTGGACCATGTTGGTCACACGAACCACTGGACCATGTTGGTCACACGAACCACTGGACCATGTTGGTCACACGAACCACTGGACCATGTGGTACAGGCCGATCGAAATTTCAACATGGCAACATAAACCTTGAGACTGGTCCTGCAACAACAACAAGAACAACAACAACAAGAACCACTATTCTGCCATGAACCACAACTGGTGGTCCCGACTGTAGGCGGTGCTTCACAAAGGGGCCTCAGTGGTCCTGCAACGGACCGCTGACCTGACACCTCAGAGGGCCATGATTGTTGAACGCTCGAGGCGCTCAGCGGTTCAGGAAACACTGGTTGCTGAGCAGTTGAAGGCACTCAAGCGGTCCAGTAACTGTGAAGGAAACACAGTGCGCCTGTTGCACAGACTGTTGAACAGTTGCATGAACACACTTAAGGTGGCTCCCCAGGTGTTCACAGCTCTGAACAAGAACAATGCCAAAGTCTTCCTGTTGCATGGACAATGCCCCAACGCAACAAGCACAATAACAGCTCTGAACAATAACAAACACACAGCTCTGAACAATAACAAACACACAGCTCTGAACAATAACAAACACACAGCTCTGAACAATAACAAACACACAGCTCTGAACAATAACAAACACACAGCTCTGAACAATAACAAACACACAGCTCTGAACAATAACAAACACACAGCTCTGAACAATAACAAACACACAGCTCTGAACAATAACAAACACACAGCTCTGAACAATAACAAACACACAGCTCTGAACAATAACAAACACACAGCTCTGAACAAATAACACACACTTCCAAACAACAACAAACACACAGGAGGTCTTCACAATAGAGCAAGGTGAGGTCACGGCGCTAGGAGAGGTGGCAATAAACCAAGCGGCCTTGGAAGGGTTCGAAATTACAAGAGATGAGCTCAAGAGACACCTATTGGAGCTGGACGTGAGAAAGGCTGTTGGGACGGAATCTCACCATGGGTATTGAAAGAGTGTGCAGGAGCACTTTGTTTGCCACTCTGCCTAGTGAATAGTAGGTCACTGGAGACGGGAGACCTACCAGAAATATGGAAGACGGCTAATGTAGTACCAATATACAAAAAGGATGACAGACAAGAGGCACTGAACTACAGGCCAGTGTCCTTAACTTGTATACCATGCAAGGTGATAGAGAAGATTGTGAGAAAAAACCTGGTAACACATCTGGAGAGAAGGGACTTCGTGACAACCCATCAACATGGGTTCAGGGAAGGTAAATCTTGCCTTACAGGCTTAATAGAATTCTACGATCAGATGACAAAGATTAAGCAATAAAGAAAAGGATGGGCGGACTGCATTTTCTTGGACTGTCGGAAAGCATTGGACACAGTACCCCATAAGAGGCTGGTACATAAGCAGGAGAGACGGGCAGGTGTAGCTGGTAAGGTGCTCCAGTGGATAAGGGCACCAGTGACCACCAAAAGAGTCCCAAAGGGCTCTGTACTCGGACCTATCCTGTTTCTGGTATACGTAAACGATCTCCCAGAGGGTATAGACTCATTCCTCTCAATTTTTGCTAATGCCAAAATTATGAGAAGGATTAAGACAGGACAACTTCAAGAAGATCTAGACAAACTGAAGGAATGGTCCAACAACTGGTTGTTAGAGTTTAACATGAACAAATGTAATGCAATGAAGATAGGTGAAGGGAGAAGGCCAGATACAAGGTATTATTTGGGAGATGAAATTCTTCAGGAGTCAGAAAGAGTGAAAGACCTGGGGGTTGATATCATGCCAGACCTGTTCCCTGAAGCCCATATCAAGAGAAAAACATCAGCGGCATATTGGCTAACATAAGTACAGCCTTTAGATACTTGCGTAAATTATCATTCAGAACCTTGTATACCACGTATGTCAGACCAATCCTGGAATATGCAACTTCAGCATGGAGTCCGTATCTAGTCAAGTATAAGATTAAATTGGGGAAGGTTCAAAGGATTGAAACCAGACTAGTACCCGAACTGAGGGGTATGAGCTACGAGGAGAGACTACGGGAATTAATCCACACGTCGTTGGAAGACAAGAGTTAGAGGGTGACATGATCACCACATACAAGATTCTCAAAGCAATTGATAGGGTAGATAAAGACAGTCTATTTAACACAAGGAGCACACGCACTAGGGGACACAGGCGGAAACTTAGTACCCAAATGAGCCATAGAGACATTAGAAAGTTTTTTTCAGTGTCAGAGTGGTTGACAAATGGAATGCATTAGGAAGTAATGTGGTGGAGGCTGACTCCCTACACAGTTTCAAGTGTAAATATGATAGAGCCCAGTAGGCTCAGGAACCTGTACACCAGTTGATTGACAGTTGAGAGACGGGACCAGAGTGTCATTGTTCAACCCCCGCAAGCACAATTAGGTGAGTACACAGCTTTGAACAAACACACACAGCTCTGAACAAGAAGAAACACACACAGCTCTGAACAAGAACAAACACACACACCTCTGAACAAGAACAAACACACACAGCCCTGAACAATAACAAACACACACAGCTCTGAACAATAGCAAACACAAAACACACACAGCTCTGAACAATAACAAACACACACAGCTCTGAACAATAACAAACACACACAGCCCTGAACAAGAACAAACACACACAGCCCTGAACAAGAACAGTGTCTTTGTGCAGAAGTGACAGTGTACCAAATCAATAGTTGAAGGTGTTCGTCTTGCTGGGGTCTCTCTCTCTCTCACCGTGACAACTGAGTATGCCAAACTGTCACTGGGGTCCACCCTCACACAGGGGGGGGGGGTCACTGGGGTCCACCCTCACACAGGGGGTCACTGGGGTCCACCCTCACACAGGAGGGTCACTGGGGTCCACCCTCACACAGGGGGGAGGGTCACTGGGGTCCACCCTCAGACAGGGGGGTCACTGGGGTCTTCTCCACACACAGGGGGGGTCACTGGGGTCTTCTCCTCACACAGGGGGGTCACTGGGGTCTTCTCCTCACACAGGGGGGTCACTGGGGTCCACCCTCACACAGGAGGGTCACTGGGGTCCACCCTCACACAGGGGGGGTCACTGGGGTCTTCCCCTCACACAGGAGGGTCACTGGGGTCCACCCTCACACAGGGGGGGGTCACTGGGGTCTTCTCCTCACACAGGGGGGGTCACTGGGGTCTTCTCCTCACACAGGGGGGTCACTAGGGGTCTTC
The DNA here is from genome assembly GCF_040958095.1 of Procambarus clarkii. Lineage (NCBI taxonomy): Eukaryota > Metazoa > Arthropoda > Malacostraca > Decapoda > Cambaridae > Procambarus > Procambarus clarkii. Next base: position 4,341,165 of record NC_091197.1, on the reverse strand, counting down.
TCCTCACACAGGGGTCACTGGGGTCTTCTCCTCACACAGGGGGGGTCACTGGGGTCTTCTCACACAGGGGGGTCACTGGGGTCTTCTCCTCACACAGGGGGGGGTCACTGGGGTCTTCTCCTCACACAGGGGGGGTCACTGGGGTCTTTTCCTCACACAGGGGGGGTCACTGGGGTCTTCTCCTCACACAGGGGGGTCACTGGGGTCTTCTCCTCACACAGGGGGGTCACTGGGGTCTTCTCCTCACACAGGGGGGTCACTGGGGTCTTCTCCTCACACAGGGGTCACTGGGGTCTTCCCCTCACACAGGGGGGTCACTGGGGTCTTCCCCTCACACAGGGGGGTCACTGGGGTCTTCTCCTCACACAGGGGTCTTTTCCTCACACAGGGGGGGTCACTGGGGTCTTCTCACACAGGGGGGGTCACTGGGGTCTTCTCACACAGGGAGGTCACTGGGGTCTTCCCCTCACACAGGGGGGTCACTGGGGTCTTCTCCTCACACAGGGGTCTTTTCCTCACACAGGGGGGGTCACTGGGGTCTTCTCCTCACACAGGGGTCTTTTCCTCACACAGGGGGGGTCACTGGGGTCTTCTCACACAGGGGGGGTCACTGGGGTCTTCTCACACAGGGGGGGTCACTGGGGTCTTCTCCTCACACAGGGGGGTCACTGGGGTCTTCCCCTCACACAGGGGGGTTACTGGGGTCTTCTCCTCACACAGGGGTCTTTTCCTCACACAGGGGGGGTCACTGGGGTCTTCTCCTCACACAGGGGTCTTTTCCTCACACAGGGGGGGTCACTGGGGTCTTCTCACACAGGGGGGGTCACTGGGGTCTTCTCCTCGCACAGGGGGGGTCACTGGGGTCTTCTCCTCACACAGGGGGGTCACTAGGGGTCTCCCCGGTGGGGGGCCTTGACTAGACTCCCCCCCTTTCAATTTCTCCTCTCTTTTCAGCATTTTTTCTCTTCCACCCTTAGTTCTCCCCTATTTACTTCTCTTCCACATTTAGCTACCCTTCCATAATCTTCCTCTTTATTTCATACCTTTAATTCTCTCTCTCTCTCTCTCTCTCTCTCTCTCTCTCTCTCTCTCTCTCTCTCTCTCTCTCTCTCTCTCTCTCTCTCTCTCCCTCTTCTTCCCCGTTTCCCCTATGCAATTTTTCTCACTCCTTTGTCTTGTTGATGAATTTAATTAAAATGTCAAATTACCTCTTCATGGACAAGTTAATACTGACAGAGTATCATTGAGGCAGTGACTATGGCATGACACTAGGGGGGGGGAGACCCCCTGATTGTCCTCTCCCTCGCCCCTATCCAAGGAAGGGGACACGCAGGCCAGGTGTCTCTCACTGCTGGACGTCACAGGCTCAGCCCTCGTCGTCCCTTACGTCGTTGAAGCGTCGTTCCCTTACTGACCAGACCATACTTTAAGGTGACGTGTGAGCCTCATGTCTGAGCTTATTGACACAGTGCGGGATTCAACACGATCTAATTCCACCTGTGTCAAGAACGGTTCGCCTGATCCGTGTACTAATTCAGAGCGGTGGTAGCATTAGTGTGAGGGGTATAAGGCACTGATAAGGTATAAGGTATAACCATTAGTGTGAGAGTATAAGGCAATGATAAGGTATAAAGTATAGCCATTAGTGTGAGAGTATAAGACAATGATAAGGTATAAGGTATAACCATGAGTGTGCGAGTATAAGGCACTGATAAGGTATAAGGTATAAACATTAGTGTGAAAGTATAAGGCACTGATAAGGTATAAGGTATAAACATTAGTGTGAAAGTATAAGGCACTGATAAGGTATAAGCATTAGTGTGGGAGTGATGACCATAACCCACACCTCAGAGAGAAACGACGACTACGACGACGTTTCGGTCCGTCGTGGACCACTGTCAAGTCGTGATAATGATACAATCGTGACACGACTCGCCAAGGGTCCAGGACGGATCGGAACATCGTCGCTTTTCTCATCATCTTGTAGTGTGTGGCTTGGTCATCATGTCACCAGCCGGGTCATCATGCCTCATCGTCAGTAATGAGGGAGAGGCTTGGTCATCATGTCACCAGCCGGGTCATCATGCCTCATCGTCAGTAATGAGGGAGAGGCTTGGTCATCATGTCACCAGCCGGGTCATCATGCCTCATCGTCAGTAATGAGGGAGAGTGATCACCTGAGTACCACCACCTGGACGTTGGTGGTACTCAGGTACCACCAATGACCAGGTGAAAGCTGAAGTAGGAGCACGTGGCCATCTCCTGTGTTGTAACCTCTGGCCAGGGTGTTATCTTGAGGTTATCTTGAGATGATTTCGGGGCTTTTAGTGTCCCCGCGGCCCGGTCCTCGACCAGGCCTCCACCCCCAGGAAGCAGCCCGTGACAGCTGACTAACACCCAGGTACCTATTTTACTGCTAGGTAACAGGGGCATAGGGTGAAAGAAACTCTGCCCATTGTTTCTCGCCGGCGCCTGGGATCGAACCCGGGACCACAGGATCACAAGTCCAGCGTGCTGTCCGCTCGGCCGACCGGCTCCCTATGTTACTGCCATAAACCCATACTACTGGGTTATACTGCCAGACACTCTCTATATACCCTGGAAACACAAACCGAAACTGTCTCTATTTTCCGCTTGTTACAACTTGTAATAAAGTTGTTACATCTTGGCTTAACGTGTTTATGACGTATTAGAACGTTGTTACAACTTATTATATTGGTTGTTATAACTCGTTAGGTGTTAAAACTTGCTCGAACGTTGTAGCAACGTCGTAGTTTCAGGGTGTGTTTGGCGGGGAGACAGGGGGTACACCCACACACCCTTTCCTGAACCCCTCCCACAACCCCTTCCATAAATACACCAACCAGGTCTGCCCTGGGGATCGAACCCAGGATCCCCGGTTGTGAGTGGAGAACGAAGCCACCAACCCTGAGGCCAACACCGCCTTGGCCTCTATGCTCCGAGGCTCGTCTGGAGGGTTCAGCGGCACTAAAAATATTTGATGAGAAGTGGGAGAGGGCGGGAGGGGGATGGGATGGGCGGGACAGGGTGGAGGAAGGGAAGGGTAAGGAGGGGGTGGAGGAGTGGGATGGGGGAAGCAGAAAGGGTGGAACTCGGAGCAACCATTTTGTTCCACTCTAATGGATCACATCAAGAAACACTCGCTGGATTTTCCAGGTGAATGTTATGATGGAGGAATAATTCCCCGGTGCAGGAACACACACACACACACACACACACACACACACACACACACACACACACACACATACACATATGATAGAGCCCAATAGGCTCAGGAACCTGTACACCTGTTGATTGACAGTTGAGAGGCGGGACCAAAGAGCCAAAGCTCAACCCCCGCAAGCACAATTAGGTGAGTACACACACACACACACACACACACGTCAGTGTTAAAGCCATCAATTAGTGGAAGAGGTGAGAGGAAGGAAGAGAGGAGGTCGTTGACGCCAACTCTACACAACTCTACACGTCTCTACACGTCACTATGAATACCAATACAAAGTGCGGCACGCAGTCTGGACATTAGACCAACACTTACCAAAAGCCGAGGCTAGGAGCCCACCTCATCCCAGAAAGCATTTCTAGCCGAGTGCATCAGGTGAGTACATCTAGCCGAGTACATCTAGCTTAGGGTTGCCATATCTGATCAGTCACAATTCTCTATACCACCGCTAACTATAAATTTCTAATCCGTCAACAAAAAATCCAAATCCGTCAACAAAAAGATTTCGATTTCGCTAACAATAAATTCTAAATCTGCCAACAAAAAAATGAAATTCCGCCAGCAAAAAAATAAAAAATGTATTTTTACTCACAGAAAATATATATATATATATATATATATATATATATATATATGCAACAATGATCACAAAAACACTGATCCAAGTATGCAGAATAACCACATATGAAAAATAGAAAAGGCTTAACGCGTTTTCGGCTAATTCGCCTTCATCAGAGCAAAGTAGAATCACTTCATCAGAATCAAAGTAGAATTGATTCTACTTTGCTCTGATGAAGGCGAATTAGCCGAAAACGCGTTAAGTATTTTCTATTTTTCATATGTGGTTATTCTGCATATATATATATATATATATATATATATATATATATATATATATATATATATATATATATATTCGTCAAGCCACTGCCAGCTACTGGAAGGTAGTTATGCCAGCTACTGGAAGGTAGTTGTGCTTTCTGGGTTCGAGTCCCACTGGTGGGTGTTGTCCAAAGATTGTTTATCTTCACTTGTGGTTTATGCAAGTATAGGCTTATAAGCTGGACACGAGTTCTCTCACATTGACAGTGGCTTGACGAAAATTGCAGACTGACCCCTCACTCATCTGGTGCCTTCGGGAGGTAGAGATGTTTGAGATATATATATCTCGAACTATCTACTTCTTTTGTAAGGTCTGATGGCGTAGTGGGTTAAAGCATACTAGTTATGCCATATATATATATATATATATATATATGTATGCACTAACTTGCCTAAACTCGCAAGTGAAATTAAACAACTTTAGAACACTTACCCACCAGGAGACTCGAACCCTAGCCAGCACAGATGCTTTGCAGCAACTGCCATAGCTGGGACGCCTTTAACCCACTACACCAAACTCTGACCCTTAAAAGAGATGGAAATTTCGGGGGTATTTTAACTCCCAAATATCCTTACCTCCCAAGGGCACCAGAGCTAGTGAGAGTTCATCTACGCGAGTGCATGAACATGAGTACATCTACCCGAGTGCATGAACATGAGTACATCTACCCGAGTACGCAAGCTGACTACCAGTTCGTGAGTGACCCGGTCAGTTCACAAGCTTCGCCACCCCGTAAAGAACACAACTGTTCCCCCCACTAACCAGACACCCACCAACCCAACCAACCCACCTAACCCACCGAGGCCCCTGCGTAGAAAATGTCAAATTACGCTGCTTTCATTTTGTGTTTACCAATTGGTTGCATTTCTTAACGGATTGGTTGATTCCGTAAATAATGCGACCTTAATATTAGGTAAGAGAGCGGGGGAGGGGGGGGGGGAAGAAGGGGGAGGGTTCGAACGTGTGGTATTCACAAGGCGAGTGTTGCCCCGCTCGGCCACAGAAGTCGATGATCATAGGGTCGCTCCAAGCAACAGTCTGTTGGATCAAGCTCTCACAAGTCAAGCCTGAGCCCCAGGTCTGGCTGGGGGAGAGGGGGGGGGAGGGGGAAGGGAGGGAGGGGGGCAGAACAACCCCCAAAACCCCCTCCAGGTAAAATCCAGGTTCATCACCTTGATAATTAAAGGTTTATCGTCTTACCTGCTCCATTACGCCCCGTACCTGCGCCCACCTGACCATTATGACGTCACTGTGACGTCACAATCATCATGAGTACCATAAACAAAAAGAACTTTGTTTTTTTTTATCTTATTTTAGCTAGGTTGGGCTACGTCAGGATAGACTGTGCCTGGATAAGCTCGGTTAGGATAGGCTAAGTAAAGATAGGTTGGGGGTTTAGGATAAGTTAGGTTAGGATAGGTTGGGGGTTAGGATAGGTTGCAGGGTTAGGATAAGTTAGGTTAGGATAGGTTGGGGGATTAGGATAAACTAGGTTAGGGCAGCTGGCCAACTGACTCATGTGAACACTCTTTAAGAACATCTGAAGAACATTATCGATATTCACTAAAATATTGAGAGCGTACGATAAAATTCGTCCGTGGTTCTATCACACTGTTGTGGTCAACATTTGGTTATACTTAATATTCCCTTTCTCTTGGCCAAGATATACCACCATACCACCAAACCACCAACAATGAAGAAGTTTAAACAATGTACGAATAGCTGGACCAGGAGCTGAAACTCAACCCTGAAAGCACCGCTAGGTGAGTACCCTACCCTGCCCCCCCCCCCCTCATTCCTATTTACCGCCCCTTAGGCTTGTCTAGATAACGACTACCACTCTGCTAAGACATGTTTGCGAAACCAACGACTACCACTCTGCTAAGACATGTTTGCGAAACCAACGACTACCACTCTGCTAAGACATGTTTGCGAAACCAACGACTACCACTCTGCTAAGACATGTTTGCGAAACCAACGACTACCACTCTGCTAAGACATGTTTGCGAAACCAACGACTACCACTCTGCTAAGACATGTTTGCGAAACCAACGACTACCACTCTGCTAAGTGTTGTTTGCCAAACCATCCCAATTGCCGTTGGGCTCGTCACCCGCCCAATTAAAAAACACCCAATTAACACACATCCAATTAGCACATATCCAATTAACAAACATTCTCCCTTTAACATTCATTTCAACGACGGTGTAGAGCAAGGGCATCCCAGCGTCCCTTATCCTCCCATTAGCGAGATTGGACCCCATACCCATCCTGTGGGAGGTAGGGGACCCCATACCCATCCTGTGGGAGGTAGGGGACCCCATACCCCATCCTGTAAGCGGTAGTGGACCCCATACCCCATCCTGTAAGCGGTAGTGGACCCCATACCCCATCCTGTAAGCGGTAGTGGACCCCATACCCCATCCTGTAAGCGGTAGTGGACCCCATACCCCATCCTGTAAGCGGTAGTGGACCCCATACCCCATCCTGTAAGCGGTTGTACAAAAGATTACAAAAGTCCCATAATGGGGTCAGGACCCTGAACCTCAAAATTCATTATGGTAAGTTAGTTAGAGCCTTGATAAGCTGATAACGTGTGTTATAACACAGTGTAACACACAGTAAGATTCTTGGGGGACCACGGGGGACCAGCAGACTCCTCAGGTCTCCCACATCCCCCACCTGGAGAAGGACGACCTCCCTCGGGGGAGCAAGACGACCACCACCAGCCTCCCCAGGGCGTCACAAGCTCGCTGACTTTACGACCATATGTGGCGGCCAGCGACGACTCCCGCCGGGCCCAACACGCTCTGGGGATGCTGGTCAATAATCACATGAAGCGGAGACAAAATTGGTATAAACTTTAGGGAGGGGAAGGGGTGAGGGGGGCGTCGAGTGGGGGGGGCAGAGAGGGGAGGGACAGAGAGGGGAGGGACAGAGAGGGGAGGGACAGAGAGAGGAGGGACAGAGAGGAGGGACAGAGAGGGGGGGAGGGACAGACATCTATAACATCCTTTGATAATTTTATATATGTATCAGAATCACTTAACACATTCATTTTTTCTATATGGTCATTGTTGTTTATAATTACAACAGCATTTGATTCGTCTGATTTCGGGGCTTAGCGTCCCCTCGGCCCGGTCCTCGACCAGGCCTCCTTTTTGTTATCCTAACCTAACCTATCTTTATAGGTTAGGTTAGGTTAGGTAGCCGAAAAGGATAGGTTAGATTAGGTTAGGTAGGTTAGGTAGTCGAAAAACAATTAATTCATGAAAACTTGGCTTATTAGGCAAATTGGGCCTTGCATAGTCGGCTGAGAAGTGCGTTCTGGCTACTAGGTACGACATATATATATATAAATATATATATATATAAATATATATATATATATATATATATATATATATATATATTATATATACATATATTATATATATATATATATTATATATATATATATATATATATATATATATATATATATATATATATATATATATATATATATATATATATATATATATATATATATATATATTGGTACCAGTTTTTCTTTCTTGTAAACATATGTTGTTGAATAATTCTAACACGAATCTTTTCAATATTTCTTATGTTTTATATACCCCTATATACAGGGCATATAATAGGATCGGACCATCTTCTCTGGACTCCCCAGACTCAAATTGGCTAGGTACTTGGATTCGATCCCATTATATGGTGTCAATATATTTTTCTCAAAGCTACGGCACGCATCAAACTGCCCCGAGTGACAGCTAAGGAAGCAGTTGTGACAACCACACGTGTCCCTGGTTATGTGACCACCATTATGAGGTGTTAATGAGGCTCTCCTCATGACGTTTGGGACTACATAGCACTAGGTCGAGAGAGTCCTTAAGACTTACTTCTTAGTCCTAAGACGTACGTGGAACGCATGGCTCTCGTACACGTGTCCGGACCCCACAGTCCTTAAGACTTGAGCGGAACACTCACACACGACTCTTTATACATGTGTCAGCGAGTTCATAAGATTACGTTCTCAGACTTTTCAAGGAATACATGACTCATACATACAGATATCAGGGGACATAAAGTCCTTATGATCATGCCCCTCAGACTTACGACTACAGCAGCCAGTCAGTCAGTTAGTCATTGGAACAGTCAGGTAGTCTCGAACAGTCAGCTATAACCTGCTCGTCAACACCTCAGCCCGCCAAGCAGGTGAAGCTCCAGTAAGTATGGACGCAAGAAATTATATAAATATATATTAACAGAATTATAAAGTTAGGTTAACATTAACGGGATTACGAGTGAAACTTATGCAGTAAATCAGCGGCCTGCCAGCCGTTCACTCGGCCTGAGTGCACCATCACTGGCGTCCTCAGCGACCCTCCTCCCCCCCCCCTGATACCGCCCCACCCCCCCCCCACCTCCACGACGCAGTCCACAACGACCCCCGTTTCTCCCCCCCCCCCCGACAGTGTCGTCAGCGACCGCCCCCCCCCCTCGTCATAGAGACAAATCAGCGTGTTGTATGGGGGGTAGAGGGGTGTGGGGGGGGGGTAGAGGGATATAGGGGGGGGGGTAGAGGGGTGGGGGTTAGGTCACCAGCACTTCTAGGAACACAAGTCACTCACCAATATTGGTCTCACGACACTGGAAACTCCAAGAAATGACCCCCCAGTCCCTCCCTGGAATGCCTGTCACGGCCGGAACCTCTGAAACGTGTCAATGCGAACGCGCGACCCACTTCTCTCTTCCGCTAAAATTAAGACGTTTCTTGGAAATTGATTTAATCTTCGAGAACGCCAAACTGTTGCGACAGCGTCTTTAAATGGATTCATTTTGTGTTTAATATTACTGAAATCAGTAATATTTGCGGGTACGTTTATAATATACTACCTGAATTTACCCGAGGGGCCCTAGCCGTCTCGACGGGGTCATGAAGCCGGCGGCTTCTCAAAGGCCCTCGCCAAATTGTTCGTGAGGATTTGTTTACATCAAGATTTTGAACTTAAATAATGTCCTATTGTACTTTGTGATGCACTGGTGCTTGCCGAGTCTGAAGATGCCTCTTGTGTTGCATTTTACCTTTTCAAAGACGTGGTCTTGATTAATATCTTTCAACTTGTTCAGTATTTTAAAGGTTTCCATGAGATGAGCCTTGTCATGTCTGGTTTGTTGTGTTGTTAGTCCTGTGGCCCTCAACCGTTCCTGTTATGAAGAGATAACTTAGTTCTGGGGTGATTGTGGTGTTAACTTTCTCCAACGCAGAAGTGTTCTCCTGAAGGTGAGGTCTCCCTGCTTGGGCACAGCCGTCCACATGTGGGCGAACCACACACTTGAATAACCACTTTCTTTTCCTTAAAGTCAAGTTAAACATTCTTTTGACTATTCCTTTTGTTTAAACTGCAGCTCCCACTTGTTGTACAACATTCAATGAACGGTGGATCCTAAGTCATTTTTTACATCAATTTATTCTGCATGGTGGTTTTCTCCATATGATAGTTGTGGTAAGCAATGTTATGCCCAACATGCAAGGTTTTTTCCATTTTTAAATATGTAAAAGCACATACCAAGGGAGGGAGGTCTTAAGGGAGCCGGTCGGCCGAGCGGACAGCACACTGGACTTGTGATCCTGTGGTCCCAGGTTCGCTCCCGGGCGCCGGCGAGAAACAATGGGCAGAGTTTCTTTAACCCTATGCCCCTGTTACCTAGCAGTAAAATAGGTACCTGGGTGTTAGTCAGCTGTCACGGGCTGCTTCCTGGGGGTGGAGGCCTGGTCGAGGACCGGGCCGCAGGGACACTAAAGCCCCGAAATCATCTCAAGATAACCTCAAGATAACCTTACCAGTCTTCTGACCATTGGTGGTGTTGATATAGACCTCTTTATAAGGCCTCAATATTGGTTTTACTTCCTACTTTAATCAAGATTTTTGTATCTGCAAATTTGATGATGTGGTTTGTAATATTTTTATCTTTGTCACTGATGTATATGACAAAAAGGGTTGGCCCAAGATGGAACTTTGCGCTACCTCACTCACCACATTTCTCCAGACAGATTCATTTCCGTTTAGGACGACCCTTTGCTTTCTTTCATTTTTAACCGCCATTGTTTTATCCATGCTAATATTTTTGATGATGATCGTCCCTCGGAGTTGAAGATTACCATGACTTCCCATATCAGGTCGACGGTCGGTGGGTGTGTGAAGATGGCTGATGAGACCAATGTGGGTCCGGAAGCCTCGCCCACACACGGGACACATGTGGGTGTCGCGCACACACATGACACATGTGGGTGTCGCGCACACACATGACACATGTGGGTGTCGCCCACACACATGACACATGTGGGTGTGTCGCCCACACACATGACACATGTGGGTGTCGCCCCCACACACATGACACATGTGGGTGTCGCCCCCACACATGACACATGTGGGTGTCGCCCACACACACAAGACACATGTGGGTGTCGCCCACACACACAAGACACATGTGGGTGTCGCCCACACACACAAGACACATGTGGGTGTCGCCCACACACGGGACACATGTGGGTGGGTGCAGCTGTTGAGGCGGGTGTTGCTCCAGCTTTGCACGCGGCGCGTTTCCTCTTGGCCTCTACTGTCTATTTTCTGCCGCAGGGTTCCTTGTGATGACTGCTTCACCAAGTTAGACGGTCCTGAGCCAGCGACTCCCAAGTGCTGGGGGTTGATGTCCATATCTTTCAGGGTCATTTTAAGGCAGTCCTTGAATCGTTTCTTCTGCCCAGCATCTGAATGCGTGGCATAATTCTCCATAGAGCAACTGTTTAGGCAATCTCAGCTGTCACGCATTCTAAGAACAGGGCCTGGCCATCCGACTTGAGATTTCTGTAGGAGGGTGTAGATGCTGGGAATACCGGCCCTTTCTAGAACCTTACTTGTGTAAAGGAGGAAATGTCTATGTTTATCTCTCAGAATGTTCGGTAATACGTTTATTGCTTGTGATGTGTGTCTATGTATGTATTAACACGATGTACTGAACGGGGTGAGAATAGCTTGAGCTACCTCATCCCTTTGTGTGTATTTTACCTCAATAAACTTATTTCAATTTCTTTCCAGAACCTGCGTGTCCAGGATTTTGTCCTGCCACCTGATATGGAGGAGTCTGCGGAGACACCTCAACTGAAAGTGATTGAGCTGTTTGGCGTGTCTGCTGTAGACAGTCCAGGTCTCGCTGGCGTAGAAGAAGGTGGCGAGCACCACGGTGAACCATCAGCTTGGTGGTGAGGCCTCTTTGCTCCCACACATTCTCACGGGATCTTCCAAGGGGCAGTGCTGGCCCTTGGGGATCCTGTTGTTTGACTTAAAGTATTTTACTATTCCATGTGCTCCTACTT